>NW_019416557.1:273072-381137 GCF_000390285.2 Anoplophora glabripennis
TTTCAGATAATTCTTTCTTTCATTTTACTCCTTTCACATATGCAATTTATAATACATTATATACAACATTAATTACTGCCAATTCGATACATTAATTTTCTGTTTTATTTTTTTAATTTCCAAACCAATATTTATTTTATTAAATATGTTACATTTCCATACATCTCAATATATTGTTATGTATTGTGAATATATTATATGATAATATGTATGTGTATTCCTCAGATAACTCAGATTATCAACAGGAGCAATCACTTACCTTCAATTGCTCAGATGTGGGCGCCAGTCTTTATATGATGACATGTTAAAATTAACTGATTTGCCTCTCTATATTTATACTAGTTACTCTCTTAGCATCTAAGTGAGTAGCCCAAGAATATAATATATTTGTCTCATTAGTTGTTTTTAGTATTTTAAAGGCCAACAAGACACAGCTTCTATAATAAATGTGACAATGTCGTTTTAATAAATTTTACCATTTTTTATAGTAGGCAGTAGGCAAGCCAAAATGTCTGGACAATTTCCAAAGTGACAAATGTTTGAGAACCACCGAAATTAATTTACTTAATATATCGTAAATTAAATTTTGTTTTGTTTAATATTACATTAAATTCTACGATTACAAATTAAATAAAACAAAGATAAATCTTGATTTATGCTGTTCATAACACAGTTGCCTGCGGTAATGATTAATTAAATAAAGAGAAACCGTTTATTTGGAGAATTTCAACAGGTATCTAAATATTCTGCTGCTTCTCTCCAACATAATATAATCTCATATCTTATTATTGGAAATTTTGGTTGTAACATTTTGAGAGTTGTCTATTTTATACTACACGTTGGTTTTTACTACTTTATAAAGTGATCTTCCCACATAGTCTCCAAAAATCATTATAAACAAAATTGTTACAGCCACCTAGCTTGAGAATTATCCCATGTTCATTATTCATGGATTATTTTATGTATATTAGGTTCGCCCATTGAAGATAATATATCCCAGTGAAAGAAAATAAAGGAGTACTGTTAAGGAGGGAACGCATTAGGTGGTCGCGGTCCCGTCGCATCGCGGACCTTCTGAGCTAATTGTAAGCTGATCGCGGTCTTTTACAAAATCTGTCGCACACAATCCTGCTCGCGCTCTCCTTTAGATAGTTGCTTTATTGTTTTAATAGTTATGAAAATGAGTTCTATGGAAGAAGTATTTTTATTGGCTCTTCTATGGCCTCCCGGGATTCTTTGGAAAATATCGGTGGAGAACGCGATGCGAGCGAGACGAGTTCGGGAATGTCTAGTGCGAAACATGGGAATGAACTTCACCGCGCGCGATCGAGACTAGCATGGTCCGCGATGCGACGGGACCGCGACCGCCAAATGCGTTCCCTCCATTATACAGCAATTTTGGAGGACGTTATGCTAGATTCTTGTAAGTCTATTAAGTTTTCTATAAAACAACTCCCGTTCTTAAATTCATGCCACTGTTTCTCGAAGACAAGAAGTTAAAGAAATTGAAGAATTTAGAAAATAGCAATTTATTAAATGCTGGGATTTTCTGCACAGCAGCAAAGTGCTTGCTCTTGGAAGTGCACCTTTGTATTTAAGGTCTATTTTCATAGTCAGATATTAAGCCTAAACGTACCGTTTTGGTATTTCCCTTTTTAATTTGCATTTGCATGTTTGAAAATATTAAATGTCTGGAAATCTAAAAACAAGACAGTAAGATTCGGTTTTCACCACTAATTTAAGCATGAAAAACTATCTTATGAGTTACTTGCTTAGTACATTTTCGAATAGAAAGATAATAATTACAGGCTTTAGAGGTTCCAAAGTTTGGATCCTAAATAACATTTATTAATGGAACCCTGGGCTATATTTCGAGCAAATATAAAATTTAATTTTCTTTCTACCTTATTAAGGGCCCCATATTCTCTAAATAGAGTTTTCCGCAAAGACAAATAATTTCAAACATTTAATAACTGAATAAAAAAACGATCAAACCATCAAGGTTTTAGGTACTGAAATCTATGAAAATACTAACTTTTTCATATATAACTCCACATGTAAATATTCTTATAACATTTACTTGCTTAGTCCCACATATAAAATTGTTTACTTTTATTTATAAGTACGTGAAAAGAATTCTTAAAATGAGAGGTTAGGTTAACAGAAAACGCATGTTTTACAAACGCTTTTTTTAGTTATTATTTTATTTGGGAAAATTTAAATGGTAACAATGAATAAACAAAACATCAAGGATTTTATTTTTGTGCTTACTTTTGTTCTACACGTTTTACTTTTCAAGATTTCAGTACCTAAACATGCCAGAAATTTCACCATTTCTCGGCCAGGGATATGGCCACCTTAAGCACATAAGGATCAATTTCTTTTAGTTGTTTCCAACGTTAATAAAGAGCAGAGGACATGATATAATACATTTTCCAATGCATAATAGTGTAAATAACGTTTTAAGTAAACATTTTCCACATAAAATAATTTCAATAATATTACTTCCGAAGTTCTTCATAGTGTTGATGGAGATTTTAAGAAAGGAATATTACGAGTATGTGCTCAACAAAATGGCAGATATTTTGAAAAATTTATATTATATACGTTCTTATATAGGTATACGTTATTGTTTTTCTAATAATTTTGTATTATTTGTTATTATTAATTGTTTTACGATTAGCACTTACGCATTTTTAAGCTCATATGCTGACTTAATATTATCAGATTTTCATGAAAATTGTGTTTTCATTGACAATAAATTTATTTACATGTTCTCGTAGCTTTTTCCAATATCAGGTGTCCAAAATTTACGCAAAATTTGAATGCACCATTTGTGAAGTAAAGTATTGCCAAGAAAAAAAAACACTTATTATTATTAAAAATGGGGGGCTACACGTTTCATTGTTGAGCAAAATTTAAAATATAATGGTAAGGTATGGCAGCTACAGTTCGCAATTTTCGTATAAAATATGGTTGGATTTAACTTCATCAACTGTGAAGAAATTAATTAAAAAATTTAACGAGACTGGATCAATTAGTGATCTTAAAGACTCTGGCCGTCCTTCAACAAGTCCTTCAACATAAAATATCGAAGCAGTTCGTGAGAGTGTTGCTGAGATCCAGGAATATTAATTCAGCACCATGGCCTTGGACATTTCGAGAAGCTCTCTGCAGCTTATTCTCACAAAGATTTGCATCTTCATGCTTACAAAGTTCAATTGACTCAAGAACTTTGGCCTACTGCGACTGATTGTTGAGAAGCAAATTCATTCACAACGTGTCACTGTTTTGTGCAGATTTTGAGCTGCTGACATCATCGGACCCTAGTTTGAAAATACGGCTGGTCAGGCAAAAACAGTTAATGGTACTCGCTATCGCGACACTACAATCCAGTTTTTTGTGCCTAAATTGCAAGATATGGATGTAGAAGACATGCAGAGACGATGTCACATGTCATTCAGCCCGAGAAATAATTCAATTACTGCAAGAGTCATTTCCTGGTAGTGTAATTTCGCGCTGTGGGGATCAGAACTGGCCGATCAGATCATCCGATTTCATGCCAATAAAAAACCTGGGTTTTCCCTCAAAATTACTTCTTGCCTGAATTTTTGGACACCTTTTATTTAGGTAACTTTTACGTTACAAAATGTTCAAACAATATTTTCACACTTACAAGTAGCAACAAGGAATATGAAAATGTCCGAATAATTCGAAGTTATCATAGGGCTTCGTTATAAAAAAATTAAAATATCCGTGACTGAAATCTTTGATTTTCTGAAATCTGATACTTCATAACATTTTTAGTTTCTAAGGTTTTTAATATTTTTGAGGATATAGGAAACACAACTTTTTAATGTCAAATAATATCGAAACAGAGTGTTTAGGCCCAATATCTGTTTATCAAAGTAGGCCTTGAATTTGGAAATTAAAATAAATACTATATGAAAAAATTAAGTTCGGTAACGTCCAGAATGAATAGGACACCCTGCATAATTGAAATAATTTTAAAATATGAAAAAATATTGTTATGAAAATTTTATATAAAATATTTGTTTTGTGTGACGTTGATGTGGTTTTAATAAATTTAATTTAATTTAATTTAATTTAATTTTGTGTATTGAGTATTGTTTTGTATTTTGATTTTGTTCCTATAATTACTTTTTATTTTTATTTAGATTAACTGTAAATTGTTTAATACAAACCTTTATTTTATTCACCTCGTATATTAAAATTTTTTGTCCCTTGCTAGCTATCACTCAGATATTTGTTTTAATTTGAATCTCAGGAGTCGGTTCTGTATCATTTATTCATAAACTCGTTCATTCATAAACTCGCAATATGCAGCACGCCAGAAAATAGAGTTTGAACAATTTTATACAATATTTATTTAAATTCATTAAGATTATAAGAAAACAAAATTTTCAACTGGTTGGCTTTAAATCAGAAATAACTTCGTATAAATGAATTTTTTTAAGTTGAACAATCAGAAAGAATATTTTGGGTTTTCTGTACCTTTCCTTATCCTACAACAATTTTTACAATACAAGGACTGGGTATTTTTCCTTTTTATTTTCAAAAATTTTTACTGTTTTAATTCTGATTGATACTACCTTAACCACTCGCCCGTGTATTGTATTGCATATCTTAAAATTATACAAATTTAATTCACCTGATTTGACGTTTAGAACTAA
The DNA here is from genome assembly GCF_000390285.2 of Anoplophora glabripennis. Taxonomy (NCBI): domain Eukaryota; kingdom Metazoa; phylum Arthropoda; class Insecta; order Coleoptera; family Cerambycidae; genus Anoplophora; species Anoplophora glabripennis. Next base: position 277,767 of record NW_019416557.1, read on the forward strand.
GATGGCCTTCCCTTTTAAGCACTTGTGGTGAGTTCATTTAATATTAGAGTTTTTAAAGCTAGTTTTTTTGGATTGCTAGTATGTAAATTTGTGCAGGTAAATCCTGTTATATTAATTTTCCCTTTTCTAAGGTATACTGTATTAATACTTTGTTATTTGTAAGCTATAGCCATGAATTAATACTTTAGTGCAATTTATTTTTCTAATTTTTAGGTACCTGTTGGTTACTGGGTACTTCTTTCCTTATTGGAAATGCTGACGATGTCTGTTGTACCATTTATGGGCCACTGGAATACCTCTCCGGATACTGCCTGATATTTGTTGCAAAATTTTTCTTCACTGTCGACTTTCTTTATGTGGATTTTGAAGACAAACGATTTTCGATGTTACTAGTAAGTTTTAATTTATTTCTTGACTGTTTTTTCTTGAATTATTTAATTTTTGTTGGAGCTACTTCTCCTCTTTAGCTTTTTACCAAAAAAAAAAACAAGCCGTAACTAGTAAATAAACATTTGTTTCTCCTGCTTCTAGAAATTTCCAGTCCTTATATTCCTTTAAGGTCCATTCACATACATTCCAGTCCTTGGGCGTCGTTTTTTCACAACACTTTCACTGCACTTCTTATACCTAATACATTTGTTACAATGTCCTTTTATTTTTAACATATAAATTTATTACTTATTATTAAATATTCCTTATTTTCTGTTCTTTTCTCTAGGTCATTTTCTGGTACTTGTAAAGCCAACTTTAGTTTTGACATTTGTTAAAATTTGATAATAAAATTTCATAATTGACTTCAGTTCATTAAAGATATCTTCTCTACATTTAATTGTTTACCTAATTTATGCATATCAAATTCATCTATGAATATTGAGCTGTTTTTTGATACATGTCACTCTGATTTTATATTATGTTTTCTCATAGTAATTCTTGTGAACAAGTGTCGCTGTCATGCATTCTTTTAAAAATGTATTTTATATTTGTGAATTAAATTTAAAATTATCAATTTAATACTATGTGATATCCTTTATAATTACTTCTTTTATACTCAGAGTCTTTATATTAACAATTTTATGCTATTTTATTGTTTGCTATTTCAATATTAAATTTTATTTTTGAACTAAAGTTCAGTCAGGTAAATTTTCAATCGTGATTTCGGTTTACTACATTTTCAATTCATTACAATATATATATTTGCTGTAACTTTTGATTGAAACTCTTGCATTTTTATATTATCAAAGCTATGGAAGAACCCCTCATGTGCTATTTATTTCCCTTTGGAGCGAAAACTTCATTGACGAATTTCTGTAGTCAAATAATTTTCTTTTTTTAATGTTAATTTTTGCAATAAATCTGAAAACACTTAATATTTCAGAAACAGTTGAAGATAGGTGTAGGAACATGAAATATGTCTAGAATTTTCTCAAGAATCCAAAAATTGAATAATATACAGGGTGTACAAAATAAGAAAGTTCGTATTGATCACTGCGACATACTCTGTATAAAAAAATGCACAATTAAAAATACCAATCGATGTAACCGAGCGTTTTTTCGAACACGCCCCCATTCATTTATTATTGAATTTATTCCATTTGGCTGATACACACTGTATCTTAATTTCTCTTAAAATCGATTTAAAAAACAAAACTTACTCAAAAAACGTACTTAATCATTCACTGTTATCTGAGTTATTCAGCACTGCGCTTTAAAAATATTGGTTAAATTAAATGTGACATCATTGAAACAAGCGAGCTTAATCACTGTAATTTAAATATTTCGGAGCCGGTGGCGTACGTGTGACAGACAATACGTCAATTAAGTTAATTGTGGCATCCGTGGTTAATTAACAATAACCAGTAACAATGGGGATTGCAGTTTCTGGTAGCTATGGTAACATGCTACCTACTACATTCCTATATGGGGTGGCCCGCTCTAAATTAGGAGGTGCTGGATATTCATTTTCGAATTACGAATTACAAAATTGCGAATTTACTTTGTAAAGATTTTTTGCCATGCCTTGTTCCTAGAATTATTAAAGCTCGAAAATATTTATGATGGTTCTAAGTCTACGTGTTTTTAATAGATACTAGGAGTTGAAATTTTAAAGATAGATCAATGTAAACTTTCTCGAAATAAAAATTTAACACTTTCTTTAATTGTCTATGAAATCCCGGTCCGAGGCCTGCAATAGTTAATTAACAATTAACTTTATAAAAAAAGTTCTCTTGGGAACAAAGAGGCGTAGGCGATTTCTCTTTTTTTAAAATTTCCTTAACAATAAGCTCTATTTAATGCAAAAAGAGTGAATTTCCGAGCGCCTTTTGCCTGACCCTGGGATATAGCTTTTTGCAATAATAATGCGCAATTTTTGAAAACTGATATTTCCGCGTTCGACATTTATTTTACAGTTAACAAATTAGAGAAAAACGACATTAGGTACCTTAAATTGTAGGTAATTTAATTGCCTACAACATAAAATGTCTAATTTTCCGATAGCTCGTCTAGATTTTCGTGGGCAGTGAAAAAAGTAAAAAAACACGTAAATTTGCCACTTATTTGTTATTTGCCAACTTAGCGTCACTTCTTTTGAGTTACGTTTTTTTGGTAAACAGGTTTGCTTATACTTTTGAGATCTGTAAGTTTTTCTGTTAACAAAAATAAAAATATTTCGATGTTTAGTTCTACTACTATTAAATGTATTACTACTATTAAACTAAAATTAGATTACAATGAAGAAAAGCTAACAAAACTTAAATTAAGTACATGGAGCTAATTATTTTTTGCTTGTGTGAAGAGATTATATCACCGCTCTCAAATGCAGAGCCACCTGAGAAAAAAGTGTTATAGTTTTAGATGAAACACGTTGTATATAAAACAGTATTGAATTTAATTGCTTGCATTATAATGATGACTTTACAAGAATTAAGTCGTAGATTGGAATATCCTTAGTCGAAACGAATTAAAATGTCTTACGTAGAAAAAATTGAAACAAACATAAATGAAATATATGTATAATATTGAAGTGAGAAAAAGTACAGATTGCAGAAATATTAATAAATACAGGATATTCCGTTAAAATAAACAATTTTTATCTATCAATTTATCAATTGATTTTTCCATGGAAGGTTATGAACGATGCCGAGGGCGAACCTTTATCGGAGACTTTTTTTTCGTAAAGTCAAAAGTAAAGAAGTTTACATGAATGATAAAAGTCCTGTACATTCCTTTAAATAACAAGATAATTATGTTGATTATTTTATTACTGCTAATAGTTCAATTAATTACTTTTTTTATTAGTTGTGAGAGAACACACCTGATTAATATACAGGGTGGGCCATTAGTGTGAGGAAGTAAAATAACTTCCTTGTTATTCATAATACAGAAAAAAGGTTGATATAAAAGTTGTAAATAATCAAAAGATCTAAAGAACAAAATTAATTTGAAACATACAGGGCGATGAGTAAAAACGGGACACGCCAAATATTACATTTTTTAAATGGAACCCCGTATATTTTTAAACATATGAATTTCTGAGAAAATTCTATATATGGCAATTTAAACAGTTTAATATTTTAGTGTTTAATATTTAGGGGTTGCCAAGTTATGTAGAAAATTCTTCAAATTTTGGAAAAAATGTGACATCGAAGTTGTATTAACTTTCAACTACTAACACTTGAAGCAAAAATATTTGACAGAGTTATAGGCAAATGGTAGGCAAAGACTCCTTTATTAGCCAATATCGATATTTTATACAGGGCATTTTTTATAATACAATCATTTTAAAAAAGTTCAAACTTGAATGTCTAAAATTTTTCAAATGGAACACCCTCTATTTTATTGTTCTATTTTATTCACATATCGGCCCACTTCAACTTTTATTAAGTATGTTCTACACCTAAAGTTGTTAGTTTTTAATATATATATACATACATATCTGGAAAAACCTAATTTTTATTATTTTCGGTCGCACGAAATGGCTTTGGAAAAAACTGTCACGTTGCCTCAACTTCTCAGTTCATAATTTATCATTCCATTTCGATTAATTTTATTAGTTAATATTTATTTGTGGTATTCTATAAAACAATAAAAATTAAGTTTTTTCAAAAATGTTGCTATATCTTAAATATTTACAATTTTAGATATAGAACATGCTTAATAAAAGTTGAAGTGAACCGTTATATGAATAAAATAGAACAATAAAGTACAGGGTGTTCCATTTGAAAAACTTTAGAAAATCAAGTTTGAACTTTCTAAAAACGATCGTATTATAAAATATGCCCTGTATTAGATATCGATATTAGCTAATATAGGAGGTTTTCTCTAATATTTGGCTATAACTTTGTCTAATTATTTTGTTACAAGTATTAGTAGCTGAAAGTTAATACAATTTCTTCGAGGTCATGTTTTTTCTAAAATTCGAAGAATTTTCTACATAACTTGGCAACCCCGCACTAAAATGATAAACTGTTTATATGCCATACACAGAATTTTGTCGGAAATCCATATGTTTAAAAATATACAGGGTGTTCCATTTAAAAAATGTAATATTTGGCGTGTCCCGTTTTTACTCATCGCCTTGTATGTTTCAAATTAATTTTGTAGTTTAGGTTTCTTGATTCTGTACAACTTTTATATAAACTTTTTTTCTGTATTATAGTAATAAGGGAGTTATTTTACTTTCTCACACTAATGTCCCACCCTGTATTTTTTAGTTACTTAAACTAATAACAAAAATTAAAACATAAAATTCCACATGCATTGTTTTTTCTAAACGATAACATAAAAACAAATTTTGCAAATAATTCGCATATTATATTTTAGATGCAGAAAATATTGTTTCATTCAGGAAAATAGGTATTATCTTAGTAATATATTTTCATAAATATAACCATTTATAAACAAATATCTACTTCCCTGTAGATGCGTTATTATTACAATACATTTCATTATGTGAAGGATTACATAATCCTGCGTTAGTCGCTGTATTGACAGTTTTGGGCCGAAATTCCAGTAAGTAGGCACTGATTAAATATTATTAGATATTCAGTTACGTATAACAAAATATCTAACCACCATCAGTGTTTAAATGTTAAAACGGACCAGCCCCTTTTTTAATAATAAAACGAATGATTTAATTTAAGCACAGAAAATGAATTTAATTATCTTAGATGAAATTAAATTTATATCAGGTTAGGTACTCCAGTATTGAAATCTATTCAGGGTTATTTGTTAAGTAAAACAATTAAAGTGACCCTTAAGGGAGATAATGCAAAGGAGCCTAAATAAATATTTACAAACCTGCGGCTAAATAACTTTCAAACGATTTTGTATGTAGCAGCGAAACTGACAGCGTCCATATGCAAACAGAAAGGAAGAGATTTTATTTAGACAGAGCACCTCAAAAATAGTTTTGGGTAATAAACTACTCTGAATCGCTTTGATAAATAAAGCAGTTAATATTTTAACATTCTTTGCAATTCAACTATCATGTTTTAAATGAAAGAAATCTCATACATTCCAGGAAGTTTCTTTTGAGCAAATGCATGCAAATAAATAAAAGTCACATTCGTTGGTATTCTTTGGTTTATCAAATGCATTCATATGTATATATCTGCCTAAGTGTATACAAATAATTTTTTTCGTCAAACCCTATACATAGGTGAACAAGAACCAAGGAGATTACAACTTCTTATCTACATTTGCGTCCTAAATATGCTTCTTATTCTACATACAATTCAACATAATTACAATAAAATTTGGAATTCTATTTTTGTTATTACAACTTCTAGATTTTGATATTAAATTCAGCTCAAACTAAATTGATTATATGGAAAACAACAGCAACAACAACTCTGTAGACTAATGCATCAGCACTGAATTGCACCCGCAATATCTAGCAATCAGTTAAGATCATTCGTCGACCTAACTCACCAGGTATGTAGGTACATACCTACCATATTCAAACTTATTATATCTCATCAATATGCCATAAATGAAAAAACCTACGAAAGATCCATTTACTTACGATGTCTTAACTACGGATATGAAATGAGATACATCTACAAATTGATCTAAAAATCAATATCTATACCTATTTTTAAGGTAGGTTTCTAAAAAGATATTCAGAAAAAGTTATTAACGAGCTAATCTCCAATATAATAAATAGCCAATATGAAAATAAAAAATGTGTCTATGTTTTTTTAATCCTAAATCTTGATATGGTAATGACTAATGAATGATATTCTGTTTCAGGCTTTGCAACTGATATGAAGTTTCTTGGAGTCACACTCGATGCAAAGCTAACATGGAATCTCCACTTGGAGAGAAGAATAAAAACGGCGTACATATCCTATGAGCAGTGCCGCATGACCGTTGGTAAAACCCAAGGACATTTAAATAAAGGGGTCTTATTTATTTACATTTCTGGATGATGCCTCGTCTATTCACAGTCTAATTGTATCATTGTTGTCAGCTGTATAATTGTACTGGACATATACTTAATATTTTTATCGCAATTTTCATCACAATTGTGAAAATTATTATTATAGGATAGTATTATTAAATTCTGTACATATTTTTAGCTATTTTTCATTTTTCATATATTTCATGTTTGAAGACTTGGCAACTACGCAGTAATTTGTAGTGTGTTCCGCGTTCGTTCTGCCGTGGTTGGCAGAATATGGCGTCTCTTGTTAGAAAATAGTTGTGATTTTAGTAAGTGAAACGTGATTAGTATTTTTGATAAACTTTTAAGGTGTGAATATGGTTAGACAGTGCAGAATTTGTAAGAAATTGGATTATAAACATCCACATCTATCCTTCCACAGGTAAGCAAGCGTACTTGAAGGTAACTTTGGAATGTATATGCAACTCTGGCCATTGTCGTGCTTGTAGGTAACTTTTATTTGAATAACGGCAAAATTTTATAAAACTGTCTTTTGTTTTTTTTTTTTAATTTTTGCTGAGGTAGTAAGAAAACAATAATATGGACCATTTTTGGCCATTAAAATCAAAGGAAAATGCTGCACCACAAATAGGTTACAGACATTATTTATTTTTAATATATTTATAGGTAGTTCAATGTTATCCCTTATACCCAACATTACAAGTTTTAATCATTCATCATTTTCAATTTCCTCTTCGACAAAAACCTTTTCAAAAATATATTTACAATTTTACTAAATGCACAAGCATAAAAACTGAATAAATACAACAGCAAAAATATGGTGGTGAGTTCACTTTTATATAAAAAATGCCGAAGATGCAGTCAACTGAAAGTTGCATTCATTCAACCATATTGATGTTCTCCTTTGGGAATATATTATGTCTCATTGAAAGTTTGCCTCAGTATTCGAAAAGTGAAATGTGAATGTTTTTAGGATGCCTGGGGATGGTGCAACAAGAAAGAAATGGTTGCAGTTATGGGGATTCCAAGAATTTATAAAAATATTATATCTGTGTATCTTATAAAATTGAAATATATTGACTTAGGACTATAAAATATTTTATTTTGACCCTTCCAAAACGTACGACATTGGAGATGTACTCGCGCGCATCAGTTGGATGAAAATGAAGCCCTCTGCTTTCCCCTTGCCTAGCTTCACCCAACATATGAGACAGACTGTGGCATGCCTAATCCCCTTTATTTTAATGTCCTTGGTAAAACCAAAGGTAATCATGTGGATATACACAGTGAGACCAATGTTGGCCTACGGAGCTACAGCAGCTAAATAGAAGTAAAGCCAGGTGCAAAGATAACTTGCCTGAGTGTCACAGGAGCTATGCGAACAACACCAACGTTATAGGTGATGCCACGTCTGCCACCCTTCATATTTATCTAAAGGAGGTGGCTCTGACAACTATGCTTCGCTTCAAGAACGTTGATGTTAAACCAAATGTAGGATGTGGAGAAGTCAGGTGTCACCTACGGAAAGACGCCATCAGGAAAATGCCTCTTCTGCATGCAGACACTGATAGCATTTCTGCTCACAATCAGTTTGTGTTCTCTACACAGTACTCATCAAAAGTGAGGAGGAGACGTCGAGTGAGGGTGCAATTAACATCTTCACTGACGGATCAAAAAGGAAAAAATGTACAGGATGTACAGTGGGCTATAGATGTACGTGCCACAGTGATACAAGCGGAACTGTCAGGTATAACCATAGCTGCCCATAGGCAGATAATGGGCACAAGTATTATAATCTACACAGATAGAAGACAATTAGTACTGATCTTGCATAATTGGAAGATAATGTCCAGATCGGTATGGGAATGCACCAAGCGCTAATGGTGATCGCAGCTACCAACAGCATATCCGTATGCTGGGTTAAGGGACACGACCGGTGTAATAGCAATAAAGAAACTGACAAGCTAGCTAGGCGGACATCTGGTCGTACTGTATTTGGACCAGGTTCATCCAGTGTGTTCTTATTGTCAGCACTTTTTGAAATGATTAAGGAAAACACCGACAAAGAGTTTAGAACATGGTGGGGTGAAATAAACAGCTGTCAAGTTGCTAACGAATTCTTAGGATACTCCAGCAAAGACACAGTTAAAAAATACCTGGCTAATGTCCAGAGTAAGCCGTCGCTTGGTGACGGATATTCAGACGGGACACTGTTGGCTAAGGAAACAGCTCTACAATATGAGGAAGTGCTAAACACATCTCTGTAGAGGTTGTGAGCAGGAAGACGAGACAGTTTTCCAAGTACTCTAACGGTGGCATTCTATGGTCTACATCAAAGAGATCCCCCTGAGCAACGTCATCATCTTTTCTCCTTGGTAGGGTGGTTGATGGATCAGGAGAGCTGATCTCTAGCTGGGAGGATGCACAAGGGGCCCAATGGGGCCTAAGTGCTGTATCTCAGTATACTCAGTTACCTCCAAACTATTTCAAGGATTAGAAGACGTAAATAACTTATCCTTAGTAGTTTCCTAAGGTTCTGTTTTAGGCCCTACTCTATTTTGAATATATGTAAATGGATTAGTTTTTACTTGCTAAAAATGAACTGTTACGCTGATGACACATACGTTATAGGTTTCGTTTAATGAAACATTTCAGAATACAGATAGAGAGGAATGTCTAACATTTGTACCCTTTTCTGGTACATCAACTTATAAAAAAAGAAATAGAGATTCTCAGTTTAATATGCGATTTTTTGACCAAAGTATGTGATTTACAGAAATGTTCCTATTTCTGTAAATAAATTGCTTCCGTTAGTGTCCAAAAGTGTCATTTGCTTACAAAAAAATGTTAGAAAAGTAAATCAGTATTAGTAATTTTAAGTAAATGCTTAAAAAAAAAGAAAACAAAAATGTTTGCCAAATTTGAGCAACTTTGGATAGAGATACGTTTCCCAAACCTTATATCGCATCCCAGAATCTTCGGTATCTATGTACAGGGTTATTCATATAACATTTTACCCCCCTAACTTTTTTATTTTTTGAGTTACACAAAAATAGTAAAGATAAAAGATGTAGGGAATCTTTCTGTGAGTTTAATGAGTTTATCAAAATATAAATTATACAGGGCGTTCCAATGATACGCATCAAACTTATTTTTTTTAATGGAACACCCTGTATTTTATTCAATTTTCGGAATCTCTGCTTCTTCCTGATTCCTGAATTATACAGAATTTCTGTTTTCATAAATTCATTAAAACTCACAGAAACATTCCCTACAACTTTTATTGTAACTATTTCTAACTCAAAAAATAAAAAAGTTAAGGGGGGTAAAATCTTATATGAATAACCCTGTACAAGGAATATTGGGGCAGGTTGTATATTTGTTTATTTGTTACTGAAAATTTATATTTATCACAAACCAGTTGCTTTTTTCTACACCTGCGAGTTTAAATGAAAAGTTACAGTTTATTTTGCTCTGCACTGGGATCCTAGATCTTACCCAGCTACCAAACGTAATTATTTATGTAAGTATAATCAAACTAAGCAATTTGAGTCAGGTGAAGTTTCAAAGTTACAGTTATCTTTTCAGAAGCTTATTTGAATTAACTTTAGTTTTCCTGAAACGTCTAGTAATCACTTAACTAATGAATCCGACCTGTATAAATAAATAAGATGAAGTGCCTTGCATTTTCCAACCACTCGCTGCTGCGCCTTGAGTGTGACGTTTCTGCAACACTGAATCATATTGCACTTAATCGTGATCTTCCCTAGATGGCCATTCAAAGCGGTTTATTTTCAAGGCGCAACAGATAAATTATATTGAACTTCAGTAAATTAAAGGAATAATCGATTGTTGCAATATTTAGGATAGGGTATTACAGAATATCATACTCACACTGAGAAAAATGTTCCCAGGCAAAAAGTATATGCTTATTTGCTTATACGGGACTATTTCACTGATCACTTAAGGAGGTATATCGAGTTTACCTAAATGCACAGATGTACTTGAAATTTATATAGCGTATTACTTAGTGCTCCCTCTGTGCGTCATACGTTTTTGAAATTTTTTTTAATCTAGATTTTGAGAAATTGTTGTTGAAAGTTGTTCATTTTAGCATAGGTTTATATGGCGAAGATGGACGGTGCGGCTCTTTTTTTGTCATACTGAGAAAAAAACGTATAAATTGTGAAACAAAACTTTTCCATAAATAGTACACAGTATTATCTTATTTTTGATGTAAAACTAATGTAGGTTTTGAACATAGTACAGCTGTATTAATTAGAAACAGAAACCAATAATTGCATTTCTGTCTGACTTGAGGATTAATGTGGCAACGTCGCAATCAGCTGACAGCAAGGAGGGAATACATTTGAAAGACTTGATAAAAACGAAATTGATTTCAAACATATACATTTTTCCTAAATCCCATGTACATTGTTATCAACAATAAATTATCCACAACAGATGATTTTTTGTAATGTTTTTAAAAAACTAGATTAATTAAAAAAGACTAGGAAGCTGTGATATATTTATTGGAATAAAAAATACAGTTGATAAATCCTTTTAATATATTTAATGGTTTATAAAAACATCGTAATCATTACCCAGCAATATTTAGGGTTACATAAAGTTTTCTTTACTTGATTAATATAATTAGTAATACTTGAGATAAAAGCATTTGTACGGAATAACAAAGGAACATAAATATTTCTCAGCAAACTTTATATCTAAAAAATTAGTTATAGTTGCAAAACTTTTGTAACATTACTAAAATAGAGATGAAAAACACGAACAGTGAGTAATAATGTAATTTCTATCACAGAACCTTCAAAATTGCATCCAACATTTTCTTTGACTTGGACGAGAGATGGGCGCGAGTGTCATTTCATTTCTTTAGAACTAAATTAACATAATTCTCGTTGTTTTACCAGTTCACATGATTTACGGATTTTAAATAAAGGATACAAATCTTCGCGAGGATAATACGATATATTTGCTATATATAATAATTATATTGTACATAGTTTACACACAATACATTTTTGAACGCGTACGCATCTTTACCCGAATTTGACGCGCAATATCTCCGATGTCCGAGGTCTGTAGGTTCGCAGTGTGTACAACTGCACTCGATTATTAGCGCTGTTGCCACATCTACATAGTGTTTATGCGTTCATTAAATATAATTTAAAACTACTTAAATATGATATTTTTATGTTGTTAATTTTCAATATGTATGTTATGTGCATATTGAGTAGATTTCTTTGCTATATAGATAATGTTTATCGCAAATAATTTCAATAGAATTTAATTTTTTCAAGTTGGTAGCGGGTTTTAGTCCCATAAGAAAAGCATAGGACCCCCTCTGCGATCCTCACTTCACTCGGACTCTGATATACCTCCTTAATATACATAAAACGACTTGTTTAATAACGACAAACGAATCTACTTACTATGTTTTCTATACAGGATGTCTCTAAAATGACTGCGTTTCTTGAAAAGAGTGATAGAGGGCACGAAAATGAGCAACTTTTATCAATGATGGTGTAAAACATTACATTTCAAATTGAAAAAAAAACTTCACATGAAAGCAGCCAGTTGTACCTTTGATATCGAAGTAGCCGCGCGTCGCAGTAAAAAAGCGCTAATGGCGTTTTTGATGGTTTAAATTTTGTGGTCGAAAATGCTGAAATGTCAAATTTCATTTAAAAGTAGGTAACACATAATACTTACCGATAGACGATATGCTCTAGAAAAATTGTTCTAGGCAGCAAAAATATGGTGCATCGACAATAGGCGTTCGGTACATATTCTGTTTCATAAACCCCCAAACAAAAAATCCCAGAGGTTTATATCCGAACAGAGTCATTTAGTCTTATCCACTTTTTCGGGATATTAGTATGTAAAAATTCACAAACAGCACCAGAAACATAGGAAGGGACACCATCATGCATGAATTTGTAAATAGGCGTCTTCCAACAAATCAGGTAAGGCGTTTGTTAAAAACTCTAAATAAGCATCACCATTTAAACGTGCAAGTAACACTATTGGGCCGAGTAATGTGTCACCAAAAACACCACGCCATACATTAACTGAAAACCGAGATTTCTATACAGGGTGTGGCGTGTATAATCTATAAAAATTATACTACAGCTTCTTAACTATATTTGTAATAGAAAAGTCTTGTACGAAAAAGTTCTATTTTTGCGTTTTTTTTTTTCGTAAATTAAAGTTCAATTATGGATCAAAATATTTTCTCTGGAACGGTCTTGTCCATGTGCTGGACGATGAGTTACGTGCTGTAGACCAGCCGCGTAAACAAATCGTCGTTAAAAGATAGAAAGATACTTCTCAATTTTTGGAGAATTTTTCAATGCAAAAGTACAAACTAAGAAAAATTTATATTTAAAAAAAGACAATATTTTTTTATTATAATAATTAATAGTAATTACTATATTAAATGCATTGTTGTTACTGCAAGAGTTCGCAAAAAAAACCACATCCGCAAGCATCTGTAGTTGCGTGCACTAAACAAACTCCATTAAAATATGGAACAAAATGAAATAAAACTTACCATTTCTAGAGAAAATGTTGAAATTGATCCTCATTAGCGCGGATACAGGCATGGCACCGATGCACCCAATTTTGGCGATTTTCCAAAATTCCAGATAATCCCCTAATTGTGTCAGCAGCTTCAAGTATACGGTTTCGCAATTCTTCCACAGTAGCAATTGGAGTACTCTAAACCAATGACTTCAAGTGCCTTCAATGATAAAAGTCCATTTGAGTTAGATCAAGGTGGCCACGGAACAGGACCAAAGCATCCAATTCAATGCTGAGGAAACATTTCATTCAAAAGTGTCATTACTTCTCGAATACTGTGTGGAGGAGCTCTATCTTGAGGATAAAACATGCGTACGCGAACTTGAAATGCCACATCGTCCAATAATTCAGGCAACCGATTCTTCAAAAAATCAGTATATGTTGGTTCATTTAGTAGTCCTTCAAAAAAATAGGGACCCAAAGTACATCGTCTATTATGCCAGCCCAAACATTTACCGAGAACCGATGTTGAAAGTGAGTGAGATGCGATGTACGGTACGAGATGAGGCTCCTACTTGCTGTGCGAGTCGTCAAGTACTAATTGTGTGGTCTTCGTCAAGATTTTCCAACACTGCGTCTTCAACATTAAGGTTCACTTGCTGACCACGTCCTTCTCTTCGAGGAATAACACTTCCCATATCTCACAGCCGCTGAACGCCCTGTAGGATTTTATTTGTACATGAGGGGTGACATTGTGGCCATTGTTTCCGGTACAATCTAATCGCCGCGAGCGCATTTTCTCCGGCTGCACCATACACTAACACCATATCGACACGTTCGGTAATAGGAAATGCATTGTTTTCTCGGTTCATTGTAAAACTAGTTTGTACACAAACTAAAAAATTAAGCAAAGTAAGAATCTCATTTTTAATGTAATCGGCACGCTATTCTTATATTTTACTTGTTTATAAAAATTACACTGTCACTATCGTGGAATTACAAAATAAAAACTTTTGTCTGGAATCTTTCACTTTTTAACAGTGATGGATCGATGAACGATATTAAATATTTAATAATTATGTGAATAATGAATTCAAAACAATTACAAAATCAGTTGACTGCACAAATTTTTTAACAATGTAACGTAACCTTTTACTATAACTAGTATTAGATTATATCAACTTAAATTATAGAGTTGCATCAGGCCGCATAAAAATATTTCCAAAGTTTTTAACAAATAACACAGGGTCGGCCTTCATTTTCGTTAAATAAATGAACTTTAATTTACAAAAAAAAAACGCGAAGATAGAACTTTTTCATATAAGACTTTTCTATTACAAATATCATAAGGAAGCTGTAGTTTAATTTTTATAGATTATACACGCCACACCCTATATAACGTGAGGATTTGCATCACACCAATAGTGAATGTTGTGATAATTTAGTATGCCATCTCCAGTAAAACAACATTCATTCGTAAAAAGCACCTTGCTTATAAAATCCGGGTCTTGTGCTGAATGATGATGTCTAAACCACTGGCAAAATTCCACACGGGACTGGAAGTACTTGTTATTTAGTATCCATTGTACATTATAGAGTTGTAATAATTGTTCCCGTAGTACTTACACGCCACACGGTACTGATAGGTCGTTTACTTATCTTCTTCAGAAAACATTTTATACACCATCTAAGTAATACTGCAACACAACTAAAGAACACAAGACTTACTAACCTACTATCAGATTTGCTTGATTGTGGAAGTCACGTGGAACGTCAGCCAATTAGTGAAGCATGTGGCGAGTCCTAAGCATTTTGTCCGTGCACGTGCACAAGATGCATAGAGTCGGTTTACATTTATGGTTAATTTTCTTAATTAATTTCTTAATTATTTAAGCAAGTAGCATTGGAATCGATTGTTTTACGAAAACAGTTGCACCCTGACATATACTCATTAAATATTTTTTCTTATTTTTCTACGTACTTTTTGCTTTATTTTATATTTACACTTTTTTAACACTGTACGAATATATCGAATTAGAAATAAACAAATGGAGAGCTATTTATAAATAAAAATTTATTAAGCACTACGTTGAAAGGGAATATAAATCAAAATAATTAATTTCCAATCTAGTAAATCAGATAAACATATTTTACAAGCGAACGAGCAAACATTTTAGTAAAATTAGTCCGGACGAATACGTTAATCCACTGTTCGGTGTATTTTAATAGGGCTTTATCGCATGAACGGGTTGCTTATTGATTTATATATCCATGGATCTTCCACCATTTTCGGAATACCTTCATAATTAATTTCTATCATTCGCTTTTCCAGTTTTAACAGCAAAACTAGTGTTTTTTTTATTTATAAAAATATATAGATTTATCTCGTAAATGATCTTGCTTACGTCACATGCCAGTTTCATGTAATTTTTTGTCATTTGTAAGATCACCATTTGCTTTCGGTATAGCTCATGAAAAATGTAGCTACATAATAAATTTTAGCCATAAAAATAGCACAATAGGCAGTTGTAGTATTTAATTTATATGTCCAGTAATGATAAGGTATCAATTTATACAAGGATCTTACATGTGTAAAATTATTGAAGAGTATGAGAAACGCCAATAATAACCATATTGAAATGCGCCTAAACTTTACACACTGTGGCTAACTTACTATTTAAGAGCTATATCACTTTTTGTTTTTTTTGACACTATATTTTCTTTTCAGTTCTCAACAAGTGGCCATTGCTCTCGAAATGGTTCAAAGATTCCATCTCAAAATGCTTAGGTGCGAGTACTAGGACAATTTTCATTCAGAAAAAGCCTTAATAACGAGCGTTCAAATAAAAACGTGGTCGAAGTTGGCACATTGGACGTAGGGAGTAGCTTATAGCGACCAACTTAACCTTATTTCTCAACGAGTTGTATAGCAGCTGTCAGTTTCAATAACGTTAATGACTATATAACTTTATTTTAAAGAATAATCGTGATAACAATAACAAACAATTAAAGGAGCTGCGGAAAGTGTCCCCCTCCTTGTTATAACAATAAATTAAAGCAGCTGCTGAAAGTGTCCCCCTCCTTGTTCCAAGCACTTTTCACACCTGTTCCTCAAAGAATTAAAGACATTTTCTAAGATGCTCGGGGTATTGTTAATTTCACGAATCTTGTCTATAAGTCGAGCCTGCAGATGGTTTAAATCAGGAATAGGCAGTTCAAAAATAGTGTTTTTAAGGTAAGGCCACAAAAAGAAATCACACGGCGTAATATCACATGACCTCGGTGGAAATTCATGTTCAGCATTGAGACTTATTAGTCGATTTTGGAAAACTTCCCTCAACATATTCATCGTCTCGCCTGCCGTATGTGCCCTTGCGCCATCTTGTTGAAAGTAAAAGTTTGTAATTTCGTTTTCTTCCAGCTGGTTAACAAAAGGAGCGATAATTTCTTCTCTATACCTTTGCGCAGTAAGAGTACCATTAAAAAAAATAGGTCCATAAATCCTCCTTCGATTGAGAGCACACCAAACTCCAATTTTTTGAGCGTGTAGAGGGCCCTCGACAAAAAAGTTATCTGGTTTTTCAGAAGACCACATTCTCATATTCTGTGAGTTTACGTAACCACTTAAATGAAACCAGGCTTCATCAGAAAAAAAGGTGATATTATGAAGTTCACCGTAGTTGTTTAAAAACCATTCACAAAATACAGCCCGTCGCGGAAAATCAACTTCATGAAGTTCTTGCTGACAAGTTAAACGATAGGAGAACAAACGCAAATCTTTTTTTAACACTGTGTGGCAGGTACCGACTGATACTCCCACCATTTGTGATAAAACACGTACAGAAGTTCTTGGCGCATTTTCCATTATTTGTTGGACATTTTCTTTTAATTCTTCAGTCCGCTTTTTAGGTCGGCCGCTTCCTTCTTTTCTTGTTACACTGCCCGTTTCACGAAAAACATTAACACAACGCTGAACTGCACTTTGAAAAATTTTGTACTCAACAACGCCGGGAAATTGATTTTGAAATTCTATGAAACATTCCTCAATAGAATACTTCCATATTCCATCAATCTTGCGTCCATTTCTAAAGTAGGACTCTATGATAAACACTTTTTGTTCTTGAGAAAACACCATTTTAAACGCTTTTTAAAACGAAAATATTCAAATTGATAGCGGCGATATAGCGCTTTGACAGATGACGTTTAAGTTCATTTGCTATACGCTACGCCCTACGTCCAAATTTTCAGAACCAACTTGACCACGTTTTTATTTGAACGCTCGTTATAAATGAAAACCGCAATAAAACACAAAGCATGTTTTTCCTTACTTAATTATTTTAAATTAGAAGTGAATTTATGTGTCTCATTTGTATTATATATGTACCCATTGTTTATTTAATTAGTTCTCATAGTTAAAGAAGTCTAAGGTTAATTCAAACTTTATATGACTTTTGAGAGTATGAAAACATATTTGGTAGTTAATTTTTAATTTTACACATTGAAGGATAAATACTTCATTAAAAATAAAGTGTGTAAAATTAAACATATACTTTGTCCTTTAAATAAATAGGGAGATTTTTTTTTACAGAAATTGTTCGTTAATTTAAATCAGCTATACCAAGATTTTCACTATTCACTGATTTTAAGAAAGCTGTTCAATTATTTGTTTCAAATAATTATCTGTATTATTTATATTTAGGTATATTACAGAAATTTATATTTTACTCTAGCGAATATGTTTTACTGCATTAATAAATCTTCTTAAATTTATTTATTATTATTTTCCCTTCACTCACCTAAGTTGTACCTAACTTGGAAAAATATTTAAGTATGTAGAAAACAATATTTATTTCGAAAAATATTACAAAATAATAATGCCTACATCTTCGATTTCTTTTTAAAAATACTAAGTAGTTTTCCTATTTCTTAGTCAAATTACACTTTAGACGTATATGTCGATAACGTAAATTTTAGGCGAATTACACAACCAGTGTAAAATTACATGCTTCATGTAACTTTACTTGTATGATGTAATTTTACATTACCTACTATCGCGTTAAAATAACCAATGATCTGGTATCTTACATAAAATTTTTATGAGTGTTCAGAAATGATCAATTTATGAAAAAAATAATTAGCAATACTATTTATTACGGTAGATACTGTTACATAGGCAGGAATCATTTTTTTAACATTTAACATTCTGCAACTCGAAAGTTAGGTGGCATGGATTTTTTCTTAGAATTAACTGAGGAATCATTCTCTTTATTATTGACTAAAATTGAATTAAAACTGACAAAAAATATATATTTTAGGATTCTTCGTTTTTTTCTTAATAGTTTGTATGTTATGTTTGGTATATGCGATTTTTTACAGGAATTTTAAGATTTGTGTAAATGGAAGTAAAAGCGGTAAAATGAACGCTGAATATTTTAAAGTAAATGTGCAGCTCTCTTTCATTAAATTTTATTTCGCACAGCCTGCGTTATATTAGTCTGACAGTTTCCAGAAACTTTTAATTTCAGATATTTCCCTGTTTGCCTCCTACACGACTTAGGCTTTAACTTCGAAAATTCTTTCAAGAAGAAAAATGCAATATTAAAAAATACTATGCTACATATAAGTCGTAACCAGAAACGTCTCAGAATATAGTTGATGTAATTTTACAAACATGTTGATGTACAAATTCAATTGGCATTAAATGGAAAATTGATGTGTGTTTATATTTTTCTAAGTTTTATTTAACCTTTCTATGCAATTTGCAGTTACGAATTCAATGATCTCAACAATTTCATAATTTTTATACTAGAAACATTGATTAATATTAGGTACTCTTCGGTCTGCGAGCTGAAGAATAAGTGGTATGGATATCGTAATATGAAAATAAACCTTAAATGATAAAATTTGTAACCATATTTTCTTCTAGAAATTTTATGTACTATTCAATATATTTTTTTTCGTTTCCAAATTTTTTCCTTTTACCTTTTTGGTTATTTTACATCCACCTATTTCTGGCTATGGCTGACTATAACTAAGCACCGACGCCTGAAGACGAGCAACTCCCAACCTGGGAGCAAATTTTGCCGAACCTTCACTTTGTCGTAGGTTAGGGAACTTTTACTTGCGTAACATTTCTTAGACAAGGTACCAACGGTTTTACATCCTATCCTCGACCAAATCTGTATAGGTTCTGTGAATGCATTGGATTTTGTAATTCTGAATTCAATTCCTAAAACCTGAAAGGCAGTGGGAATTTAGATATTTTAAGAAGGAGAAAAATAGTACTTTCAGATATCATAACGAGTTTTGTGGAGGAAATTACCTCCAGGAGCAAATCTCTCGGAAAATCTGAAAGCAATTGATTAAGCACAAGAATATGTCCTATTAACTTGCCATCCATATATCTGATCTAAAGTTTTGTTGACACCTGGATTCAAGGATAGTTTCTGGTCAGCCGAAACGGGATATGAAAATTGCGTCTGTCATAAATCCTACTTCATCCGCAACAAGTATGAATGTTAGCATATCTGAATTGTTTGCATGTTATCCCAAAACCACATATTAATATAAAGTGTTAATGTAACATAACATTATGGTGAACTGAATGCTTGTACACGTTAGATATGACAGGAGTGCAGCATATGCTCTCTAAGGGTTCTCCAAGCAAGATAAAGAAAGAAGAAAAGAGAGAAGTTTTCTCTCACTTCTTCCAAAACTTGCTTTTCTACCTCGAGAGCGAAATAGAACTAGGTCTTTCACAGTCGACTGGGTTTTTACAAAATTCTTCAATGCATGAAGTCGATGATGAAGTTTAGAAAATATTTGAGTAGAAGGAGCTAAACGATTATTATAAGCTATAGTCCATTACCACTGGCAAATCCATATACAGAGTGAAAAGTGACGCAGGGAGCAGCAATGGGTTATTTCCAGTCCTGGCCAATATATACATGGAAGCCTTTAAGAAGAAAGCCCTGGAATCCACTACGTTGAAGCCTAAATGCTGGTACCGATATGTTGACGACACCTTCATCATCTGGGCCCACGGACGCAACACCGTAGCGGAATTCCTGGATCACATTAATGGGATACATCCAGATATCCAGTTTACCATGGAAGTAGAGAAAAACGCCGCTCTTCCCTTCTTGGATGTTTTGGTTGAGAGGAAACCAGATGGCACTTTAGGACATCGAGTATATAGGAAGCCAACTCACACAGACAGGTATCTGAATTCGAATTCCCACCACCACCCAGCCCAAAAACAGGGGATCATAATACCTTGATTCATCGAGTGCGGATCATCAGCGAGCCAAGACACTTGGCCGAAGAACTAGAACACCTACGCACGGCCTTGAGAGGGAATGGCTACACGACGAGAAATATAGAACGAGCTATCACGAGGAGACATACACCCATTGAGAAACAGGAATACTTAGCAATGACGTATCTATCTTACGTGAAAGGTTGTACAGATAAAATCGGGCACCTTTTGAAGAAGAGGAATATCAACACAGTGTTCAGCACTGTAAGGAAGGTGGCGGCAGCGTTTCCAAAGACCTGCAACAACGACCAGCTCCAGGGCCCCGGTGTGTACAGTATTCCTTGCTCTTGCGGAAAAGGTCTACATATGACAAACAGGAAGGCACATCAACACGAGGTTAAAGGAACACAAAAGTCACCTCAAAAATAACAACTGGCAGTAGAAGAGCATAGGGCGGACACAGGACACAGAGTGGATCTAAATGAAGCCAACATGGTGGTGAGAGAGAGAAGATTTTGGCCCCGACTATACACAGAAGCTTTAGAAATGTACAGAAATCCGAACAATTTCAATAGGGATGGTGGCGTAGATCTGCCAGGTATATGGAAGAGAGTCATCCGTGAAAGCAACCCATTGGAACGTCAACAACGCGTACGAGGTCACCCACCGGAACATCATGGACCAGTGACCATATGAAATATAAATAGTGACAAGACTAGTAGATCTCCAGTTTCAGAGTAACTTCTGAAGAAGAGAGCGATATGTCTCTCGAAACGTCAAGTGTTGTAAACCGACGACGTGGCAACCAGCCCGGAAATCATTCAACCAAAATCTTTCTATTCCACAATGTAATTGTAAATTTACGTTTCAAATAAAATTTTACAATGTATTGAGATGAATCAAAAGTTTAAATTCAGTATTAGTATGAAAATAGATTAATGTCGAAGAATGACAATGTAAGAGTTAAGTAATAGATTTGAAATTAAAATGACAATTAGATGCAAAATGACAATTTAAAAGTAAAATATAAATTTTGATGAAATATCAATCAAAATTAATAAAAGTGGTCATTAAATAAGGGTATATAGCAAAATAAGGATTAAGTAATATTGCAAAGGTTAAATTGGAAATCTAAAATTAAAAAGTAATCTGATTGGTTAAATTAAAAAGGATAAGTTAAGAAAAAATTGTATTTAAAAATAAGAGTGCAGTGTAGTGGTAATCAAGGAGACAAAAAAAATTAATAATAAAGAAGACAGGAGAGAGGGGATATATTTGTCAAAACAGAAAAAGAATATTGTATAAAAAAGGTTAGATAAATTAAAGAAGAGGAAAGGAAAAGAACACGAAGCTGATAGTAAAAATCAGTTGCTGAGAAAAAGAAAGAAAATTTTCTTAAGGAGTAAGAAGAATACAAAATTGTTGGTTATCGTGCAGGAAACTATAAAGGAAAGAATTATCGTAGCTAGGAACAAAGGAGATAAGAGACCGAGAAAGGAACAAATTGACAAAAAGGAGAGAGTGAGTGGACGAAAAGAAGGAAGAGGACAGGAGAGAAATAGCAGAAATAAGTAAATGTTAGTTTGTAGAGTAAAAATAAGTTATCGCAGGATAAATAGGGACATTTAAAAAAAAGATTATAAATTTCTAATTTATTATATCAATATAAAAATTTAAACACAGATTACAACAATATTATTTAATTTTTTTTAACAAGGTAATTACAATTAAAACCTATTTTGTGAACCGACTACTGAGATAAGACCTCATGTTCTATTAAATTTGATGTTTATTATTTATACAAAATTGACATAGGTAATCCAATTGTCATTAAAATAATCAAACGTAAAATAGAATCCCATTTTAAATCCAGAATACTTTATAAAAAAAGAAATAATCTTTAATTAACAATTCATATTTCAAAATTAAATTGAGTGATACCAAATAAAAAGCTAGCCTGGTAAGTAATAAAAAATATATTTTGTAAAAATAATATTCAAAATTTATAATATTTCCACTGACGCTCAACATTACATATTACATAGACAAACACACACTAAAAAACTAATTATCTTAATTGGAGCATCTCAGTATATTTCTGATAACAAATAAGTAATCCATTTTAATTGTTATAAGTTTACTGTACTTACCAACAAATAAATATTTCTCTCAATACCGTCATGTCATCGACATAAATGCACAAATATGCCACTGTTTTAATTCAGTGTTTGCAGTTCATGGTAACACATTGTTAATGAAACTGAATATAAAATTTATTGTTAAAACGGATTCAAATTTACTGCGTGTACCTTCACGGAAGTATGAAATTGACAATTTCCAATGACACAGATCGATAAAATTGGTTCGTATTTGCATAATTTGATATAATTAACATATTAATAAAATCTGCTATATGTGAATCTGATAACAATGCTTTATTTGATGGCATAACAGTAATTCAGCTATATTCTCGAATGGGAATATTAAAGTAGTTATTAATTGCGTAATCTGCAAAATCTCAATTATAATAAATTCTGTTACAATCCATGAAATCACCAAGAGACTGTAGTTAATATCGTGTATACAAATTAAATTTTATTGCCGGGTATTGTCATAGAAACTGTGCTAGTCGTGAGGCACCAATAAAACTCGTATAAAACGGCAACACAACAATAGTGTATTATACTGTTAATAACTAACTTATATTCAGGCATAATCTGAAATACAAATATATAAAATATAATTCTTTGTCGTGTGAGCACGAAAACGTGTTCTTGAAATAGCAAAGTAGACTTTTATTAATGGCTGAGTCATTGGATACACGTAAATTGTATCAGTAAGGAGCAGAAAAATTCTGTTTGAGCTTGAAGACCTTCGCTAAACTATATTAGGGTAAAATAACCGTTGCCATAAGCATATTAAATTTTAACACACCTTGTGATTGGAAAGTTTGTCTTTTAGACAAAGAAGCCTTATCAATAAACCTGCAAAAATTTGCGCTTCTTCGATACTTTTAAAACTGTTTCCTTTAATAAACAGTTGTTCGAGATGTTTTTGCATTAAAATTAAAAAAAAAACAGTGAAAAGTGGCCGCAACATCAAAGTTGATCTTGCAATATCCAAACCTGACTGAAAATGTTTTTGACGATTAGAGTTTTCTTAGGGGTTTTCTATATAATATATAATTTTCAAGGTAAAAACATTATTATTTTTATGTGATCTTGACCCATAATAGCTTCTATTGCGTGCTTTTATTGCATGATTTCAGTTAAAATGTCTATGAGTAAGAACATCAGTATTTTACTAATTTTTAACAATGTCTACGTTTACTTTAAAATGAACATAGTTTTCTATAAGAATTCTAGACGACTCATAACTACCTACTCGATGTAGTAGACAGTATATCATTAGCGACAATGGCATAGTTTAATATTATTTCCGATATCGAGTTAAAAACATATGACATTAAATTTTCAGAAACAGTATATCATTAACGACAACGGCATAGTTTGATATTATTTGCTTTATTTCTGATATCGAGTTAAAAACATGATATTAAATGACTGACAGAAATTTTACGATTGTAACTAATTATGCGCCAAAGTGATCATCACTTGTAAGCCATTGTAAGAAGCGTTTTACACGTTAAAAACGGAAACATAATTATTATAAAACGAATAATTCTGTTCATAACAGATTCGGATATTAGTCTTTATACCACAAATCGTCCTTACCAAATATAAAATTCTTGAAATAAAAAAAATATTTAACTATAGTATAGTAAAATCTGACACAAAAAGGGTGTGTAAGACAGAATAAAGTAAAATGAAGGATATGTTTACATATAAAATGTTTGTAATGGTACAAGTCTTAAAATTGTTCCATGAAACGTTTCAACTGTCAAAATTGTGACTAAAACTGAATTTATACATTTAATAATGCACTCATGTATCACAAAAAGGTTAAAAAGAATACTAAAGAACTATTTTGTACAGGCATGAGCACATTTGGAAGAATATCATAATTTTGATAAGTTATCGACAGAAGGTAACGGAGTTTTACACATAAAGAAGTAGCATGTAGTAAATCTGGTATAAAAGTAAAGTGCAGCATACCTATGATCAGTATTTATATGTAGAATTAAACCTGAGCCACTGTAAAAGATTTCATGTATCGTTCAAATGTTGACAGATTATTGTTCCGTCAGAATTTGTAAATTTCTAGTTTTATAAGTGTTGTAGAACTGCAAAATAGTATGTGCTGAGTATAAAAGACCTTCATAACTTCATAAACTGTATTTAGACTCTAACCCAAGTTCAAATTTCTGTGTAAACTTTAAAAGTTCTCGGTGAAACGCTGAACCTAGAAATTTTCAGTCGTTTAGTTTCAAAAAACAGATAAAGACTTACAGAAAATTAAGCTAAATAACATAATTTAACTACAATTTTCAAAATTAAGTAAAGTTTGGTTATAGTTTAAACGTTAACTTAGAAAGATGCTACTGGTATCAAATATTGTAGAAAAATTCTAGGAACCGGAATATGCAAACATGACGTAGTTTAAAATATAGTAAATATTTTCAAAATAAAAATTCATAAAAGTTTGTTTGACAACGTTTCTTTTGTTTTTAATTCAATAAAACCAAAATCCGAGCTCATTGTAGCTAGTCTCTCATAAAATCCTGAAGCAGTAACATAATCAGTTTTATCCTAAAACAACAAATAAAAATCAATGAAGTTTGTGGAAATTTACCTAAACAGTCATCCGTGAGGAGAAACGTCCTTGACAGACAGTAGTGCAAAAGTCCGAATAACCCAGTGTTCATATAATGTCATTATCCCGAAAAGTCCATGATCATTTAATAAAAGTGCAACACAAAATCTAAATTGGTTATAAAATTAGAAAATTAAACAAAGTGAAAAATAATAAGAAGTGTAGTGCAATTGTGGCTGGAATCATCACGGCAAAGAACAAGCAGAGCAAGTTTTCAGATGTCAACGTGGGATTCTACGGCCTATACCATCTATGGAACCATTGCTGCACCATATTGGAGATTATATAACCAGTGAATTGAATAATACATCAATCAATTCGTAAAATATTAAGCATATGCATATGACGAAAAACATATTTTGATATTCCAAACATTGACATGTCGACAGTACAAAAACAAATCATAGCACTGTAACATTAGTTTTAAAAGGAGGAAATTTTGTGGTATTATTAGAATAAGAATAAAAAATTGTCAATTATACAATTACAATTTCAAACAAAAGTGTAATATAACAATATTTGTAAAAGTTTAATACATATTTCATTCGCTTAAGCATGTCATAAAAGTAAATAAAATTATAGGAATCCTCACTCAGAAGTTGAGTCTGCTCTACATTAGTAACAAACAATCAATTACAAGTCCAAATTATTAACAAATATAAACATTTATATCAATAAAGGCCCCCAACTAGCTATTAACACTCGACAAACAAATCAAAACGTAAAAAAAATAAAATCAAAAATCAAAATATTCATATCAATAAACATTAAACATTCAAAATATAATAATATAAATTCATTATAACCTTTATTTCATAGATGCATAAGGTGTATTAAGCGCTTTCCAGTTAAACTCTTTGAATATTAACTATGCAGCAAACTTTTAATAATAAACATTCTAGAGAAAAAGTTTATAAGCCCATTTCTTTCAGTGTATGCTCACAGACTGTATGGCTTTGTTCTTTTAATGTTAATATTTTATCTAAAAATACTTCCTATTCAACCAATTTAACAATTTTTTTTTATTGTACAGTTGTTGATATAAAAAAGTGAGCACTGTTATTTACATTTTTACTCATCATGTATATTGGTAACCGCTTTTGGCTTATGCTCTAAGAGTATGGTAGGTAGGTATCTAGGAATATCAATATGTCCTAAAACTTCAGTGCAATCGATCGCATTATGCAGCAGCCTATTTGTTAAATAATTATAATATGCTTTTCTCAAGGGATATTCATTATCAACATTTATAGCCAAATATTCTAAAAATGTTCTTTGCAGTCTTTTCACTGCGTGAATATGAAAGATGTATAAGGGGTACAAGTCGATGTACAGTGTAATAGAGTGTAGTTGCTATTGACATACACCTACATACATATTTACTTAAAAAAGAACTGCTTTTTGTGAATGATACTATTTTGCATTTCGATGCATTGAAGTATAATTTTTTATTGTTACCAAGCTTGAAGAGTATTTAAATCAGTTTGTATAGAAGTTTACAGTCGCATAATGAATCCACTTGAAGGAGGGAGCTTAAATCATCAATGAACAAGAGAAAGACCAAGAGGCCTAGATTAGATCCTTGAGGAACTCCAGATGCGACTAGGTATTTCATAGAGTGACATTCATAAACTATGTACTGCAACCTTTCAATTCAGTAAGATTTGAGGAACTGTATCAGTTCTTGATTAAATCCGTACCGTTAATTTTTTAAGTAAAATAATATGATCAGTACGATAGAACGCTTTTAAGAAGTCTGTATAACGCGCATTCTCTTGTCCTCGTAACTTTCCTTAACTTCCCAGATATAGGAAAGCTGATACTGTCGCGTGTGACGTTAAATGCAACTCAATTATATAATCACTAATTTTAACTTGATATTTTCATTCAATCTTTTAACAATGGCTACCTCAACTACGAGTTCATCAGTTTATTTACAATATCTTTTCATTAAAACCCATTATGACTGCTTAACATTTTTAATAATAATATATCAACTGTCAAAGTGACATTTAGATGAAATCGATATAGTTCTACAAATATTTATAAAAAAATGATCATTTGTTACGATCATTTACAGAATGGAATAAAAAGCGTTGGTTAAAAACCGATTTCGCTCGTATTTCTAACCAAGTCGCAGTAAAGAATTAATTTTGACGCTTGTATCTTAAATAGGCTATCTCTATCCCTATTCCATAGACTAAATTTGTGATACATATTTTTCTCTCTGTAGTTATTAGGGAATCTCCACAACCAATTAGTAAGAAATGTATCTTGTCGCGAGACATAGGATTGGTCACAGGAAATGCCCGAGTATAACAATGGTTATACCGCTTGTATTATTTGACATTCATTGAGGTAGGTACCTATTTGTGAACTGCCCGGTCCCTTTCCACCCTTCAGTGCTTAACGCACTTGTCAGTTGCAGCTATCTCTGCATACAAGTTCTATTATATAGATTCTGTAGTGATTATCCGTCAATCGTTTCGTATTTCAGCCTTCCCACTATCTGCATTTCCAATTATAGTACTGATATTGCCATTTAAAACAACAGTTATAACCCAAAATAAACTATAATTAATAAGTGGTAAACAATTATTTTCAATATAGTCGTTTCATTTTCATTTAAATATCTTTTATAAGATTTACTTAAAATATGTATTTCAACAACTTTTTTCTACCATTTTGTACAAAGAATGGGT
The DNA here is from genome assembly GCF_000390285.2 of Anoplophora glabripennis. Lineage (NCBI taxonomy): Eukaryota > Metazoa > Arthropoda > Insecta > Coleoptera > Cerambycidae > Anoplophora > Anoplophora glabripennis. The sequence goes on from NW_019416557.1 coordinate 305,449, forward strand.
ACAAAACATATAACGGCGGAGAATGTTGAAATTTATATTTCTTAGGTAACTGTAATGAAAATCCACAATCGATTATATGATTCAAATACACAAAAATACCCAGTTTATGATTCATTAATAAAATGAGATACTTGATTTAGGGCTTCTTTACGATTAAAACTAGTATAATACATGTGTAGATTTATACTAGCTGCTGCTATTGGTACTTGTTGGCTCTGCCATCTAAATTGCAAAAAAAAACACTACAGAGTCGTTTCCATTTTTGTCTGGGTTAATACTGTGCAAAACCATACTTAACGTGTCAACTTCGACGTCACCTGTTACGTGGGTGTTGTACAATAATGAAAACGTAATATTGACAATTGGTAGAAGGAAGCGCAAAAACAAACGCTTAGGTGGGGAATTCTGGAAGGATGCCTAGATAGTTGAAGTGAGAACAGTGTGGAGATGGGAGCAAGACGATCGGCGGGCAGTGTGGCAAAATAGTGAAAAATCAAAGTGTTTAACCCGTATTAATTAGCAGGTAATTATTCTCTAAGTACTTTGTTATTAATTGTTCTATGTAATCTTATGATTGTGATGGTTACAGATGTTTAATGATAATAATTCTTTGTATGTTTAGCCACCATTGCTTTATGCTCAAGGGCATATATTTTTCTAAGGTAAAATTGTTACAATTATTATTAACGATTGCTCATTATTTATTACATGTTAAAATATGTATATATTGTCGTGACTGCCCGGATATTGCAATAACAACTCCTTTGTTTCACATTTAACTTGTTTTATCATGATTACGTTGTTCGAAAAACAAATAATAAAGCATTTCTTGTGCTCACTTTATGTCATACGCATATAAGAGATTTGTTGAATTTACTAACATTTTCGCCCGTGAGGAATGAATCTGTAAAAAGAATAATTAAAAACAAAAAAAGAATTGCTAAAGCAGATCTTCCGAAATCTCAACTCATAGCTGGATTGCCTCCCGTATGTCCCAGTACCTTCCGGCCCTGCCGGCTAACTAACACCAAACCTCTTCAGTTTTACTTGGAAGTGTGTATGTCTAATTCGAGTGGGGTGACATTTAGTGAGACATTAAATAAGTCGGGTGTTATTTATCATTAGCAAAGGATCTTAATTTATGCCTTCTGTTAGCGGTTGTTTTGTATTTATGTTTGGGTAGTTAGAGCAATGATCGTGGGTTTCTCTGCCATGCTCTTTCCCCATAGGAGCTCTAAGTGGGCCTGGTACTCTCATTTTTTGTTAAATGGTTGTTAATGTTTTTGTTGTTCTTTCTATTTGTCACATGTTTAATTTGAAGACTGTTGTACGTAAATAATAAAGTTAGGGGTATTTACTCTGCTTTTATTTTGTAAAATTAAACCATACTTCCCCTCTTTAGGGTTAGTAGCCAGCGCCTTCCGGACGATTAAAAATAGATGTATACAACATAGGTATTCTTTATGACGATCACATATTTTTGGCCACAACTACGTTTATATTAATTTTTTTTCGATCGAACCCGGGGTTGTTATACTACTAATACAATATGTAGTTATTCCTTCAGTTTAATATTATTTTGTGAAATTCTAGTGGAACAAAAAAATAAAAGCAGTTATGCCACTAATTAACTTTATTTTATAAATACTCTATATCATATTTTATGTAAAATTTCGCTTAAGAAGTCTTCTCTATTAATAAACCTTTTACGGTTTCAGCTCTCTTAATGAGAGCGCCTAAAGAGTTCATTTGAAAAAAAAAGTTTTTCAACTCGTAAGATTACTAAATTATTATTAAGGAAATTACTTTGAAAACGGATCTTAATGAAATCTATAATTATAACTACTACTTAATTGACAATTTTATTTCTTCTTATTATTCATTCTTATTCGCATTTTTTATCACTATATCTGCTCTCAGCTTTTACACATGTACTCACTGATCCTTCTAACTCATATTTTAACACACACACAAGGTCTCTATATCTTAATCGTCCTTTCTAGTTTTAAGATTCTTATTTAAGTGGTATACAACAAATAATATAGTAGTAGTTATTTTAAGAACTGCGTTTCAATTTAACTGCAAAAAATTAATTGGGTCTCTTTCTCATGAATATCAAAGAAGAATATCTAGTAAGCAGGATTCAAACCATTAATATAAATGATAAATATGCTCTTTCAGACGTTATATTAAATATGAGTCACATTTTTTTTAAACTTCATCTTCAGCCATAAACTACTCTTGTTTAGCGATTTACCAAATACGTCTGCATTGAACGCAATATCCCACACCTTAGACACCAAATACGGTTGAATCGTATTATAATATTTGTAAGAGATATTAAATTAAGTCTTGTTATAAATTACTCCCTTATATAAGCTTCTTGAAAGCTTCCGGGATTGATTGTTTAATGCGGTTTTATTTATAACTATTGCAAATGATCAGAGTTTTTTGCAAGTCGTTCAGTAGATACTAAAAGGTAAAATAACAGTGATTCAGTGAGTCAGTTTCAGTTCTTTTACAAATTTTGTTTCTTCTTTCAAAAGACTTGTTTAAAATATTTAAAAAGTATTTCGTTATATTTCATAACATTACTTAGTTTCTTTACGAAAGATTTTTAGACATTTTTGAGCTACGGTTATCGAGCAATCAAAAGAAATACTTCGAAAAAAAAATCCATTTAAAATTGACACCAAGGATGAAAAACGAAATTTCTTGGAAAACCATGACAGGTCCTTGTACAGAATTTATTCAAGTTTCTAAAACTGCCCCTAGATTTACTGTGCAGAGATATCGATGATTAAACACAAAATAGTTATTTTTCATTTAACCATCGATATCTCGGCAACCAATAGTCATATGGAGTCCTTTCAAAAATCATACTGAAGCTGAAAAAATAGGTGAACTGACCTCTGTTCGAGTTTAAAAAAAATTCGTGAGTTCATGGACAATCTTAAAAAAATACTTAAAATTTCAAAATACTTTTATTATCTCGATATGACCATTTTTCACTAAGATACACCGAAAATCACTAAAAAAAATCATAAAAATGTTTTGTTCCTTTAATTTTTTCCAGTAGTGTAGAATCGTTTTTAATTCAGTACAAACATATTTTATTTTCTTTCCTAACAGTTTCGACTATTACGCTATGAATCATTGGAAAAAAATTGTCTGCTAATAAATCATATTATCGAAATGTTTGTGTAAAATAATGAAGAATTTTTTTCCTATATCACCATATTTTTTGTTTCTAGGTGGTATTTTTTGTAAAATTAACATTAGGTCGTGACAGATTGATTGGACTAATATGGGAAGACGCCTTCAGATTCGTTAACTACAGAGACATCTTGATGATGTTACAAAGAAAAATGGACATGAGGACCACCATGGCGCACCGGACAGTATCAACTATGGCATTGCAGGTCTTGGCGGACCACATCCCTCTGGATCTCCAGATGAAAGAATGAGCTTGGTGCAGAGACAGAACTGAGATGACGGCAGTAGAAAAGGGGGATGAGATTCTGGGTCTATAGCAAGAAAGGTGGAGCGAGAAAGTGGAGGATTCATCAACTATTTATTACCTGACACAAGTACTAACGGGACATGGATGTTTCAAAGCCTACCACCACAAATTCAAGAAAGCGTTGAACGATCGATGCGTGTATTGTCTACAGAGGGACACAGTCGAACACACTGTTTTTCAGTGCTACAGGTGGGTCGCAAAAAGAAGAAAAGTGTTCCTCCTGGTGGGAGAAGTAAATACAGGAAACTTAATCGGAAAAATGTTATCTAACGAACGTATGTGGAATTATATTATTGTTTTTTTTTGTGACCATCATAAAGACGAAAGAACAGGAAGAAAGACTACGTCAAAGAGACGGTAGTAGCTAGGAGTTTCTTAGGGACGGGTGCGGCTCCCCGAAGAAATGCCGAAGACGGGGTCCCAGGGGGTTGCCCCTAAAGGGGAGGGGTTTTAGAGGGTAAAATTCCCACAGTCCCTCGTGCGAGGGCTCTTTTGAAGGTTTCTCCTCCTCACCTTAATTTTTGTTTTTGTTTTGGATTGTCTTTTATTATAAAAAGAAAGGTTAGGTTAGGTTCTGACTCGTCTGGCGCCTTCTACTCGACTTTTTGGCGCTTGGTTTCTGGATCATATTGAAAACACCACGTTTTATCACCAGTCACAATGTTGCAAAGGAAGTTTTTATCCTTTTTGACCTCTTTGATGACGTTGTTAGAATGTTGAATTCTCAGTCAGTCAACTTGTGAGAAACAAATCGTGTACACACATTTCGGTAGCCCAAATGTTCGCCCAAAATGCCATAAGTTGATGTTTTTGAGATGCTCAATTCAAATTCCATGAATTTCAATAAAGATTTTGGCTGATCTTTGATTAATTCATGCACAGTTTTGCTGGAATCTGCGCTGATCACGGATTTCGGTTGGCCAACGTTTTGCTCATAATTTATGTCCTCACGACCGTTTTTAAACTGTGTATACCACTCTTGAGCTCTGCTACAGGATAAACAATCATCACCATAAGCTTGGTTCATCAATTGAAACGTTTTGATAAAAGTTTTACCAAGTTTAAAACAAAATTTAATTTTGTTCGATGCTCATATTTATACCGATGACACAAACATACTGTTACTTCAGTCGCAATAACTCGTCCAAATGTCAATAAATTCTTATAGTATGTAATTGCCAATGAAATGCCTATTTTTGAAAATTCGTATTTATTTTGGATACTCTATGGTACGACGTGTTGAACATGTTTGAAGAATTGCAATTGGAAAAACTTTGAACATATTATGCTCTAAAAATCAAATTTCTTACATATTTTCATTTATTTAATTCATTTTTATTTACCACTGTTTTAAACGGATTCATTTTTCCTGCCTTTTTCTTAAATTATGATATTTGACAACAGTGCATACCGCATATTCCACAACTAATGCTCACCCTTGTTAGAGGCACGACATGGAAATTACGAAAAATGAGTTATAAAAAAATAGTTTTCAAGGCGGAAATGGAGGAAACCAACTTGTGATACGTGTTTCTAAACGTTAGTAGCCTCGGTATAAATATAACCCTCTTTCAAAGTTTTATCAAATAGAGGAAGGAATTGAAAACATTTTTTTTATGTTCCAATTGTTTAATATCAAATTCTGATTAAACACAAAGTTTATTTCACAGAACAGCCCAGTGCACATAATGTGGCCGCATCTACTTCAATTATATTTGAATAATTCCATTACATTTTTGTGAAATCGAAGAGAAAATTTATATTAAACACGTGCGCTCAAAGCTTCAATAAATAAATCAGTGCATATATAATATAATGTACACGGACAGTATCGATGTTAAAATAAATTAACGAGTTTAACAATTTTGAATTAAATAACAACCAATAAAACGGATAAATGGTTTTGCTCATATGAATTCCCTCGAACGAGATTTGTCAATGAAGGTATAAACTTTTACGCACTGAATTATGTCGCGTTATCTAGAAATAGTTGATTTATGTCCTTGTTCACGGTGCATAAATAATTTATTATGTTAATCTGAACCAGATCCATGTCAACTAGGCACACTATCGATATTGTTTCAATCAAATCTACAGCGTACATTTATCATTTATCAAAATACAATCAATCGCGGAACGAAGTGTTGAAATACGTATTTATAAATGATATTAAATTAATTAAATTTACGCAAATATGTTCCCTGGGTTTTATTTCGTTATAACTTGTTACAAGGAGCACTTGAGATAACTCATTTCATTTAACTAACTTCTTAAATCTACAGAACAACAAGGAATACAGTAAAATTACAGTAATTCAAATGTGAAGATTGCTGCCAACAATATACGTCGTAGAATTTCAAAAAAAGTGAAAGTTTCTCTCTGTAAAATTACACTGGACTTAACGAAACTCAACAATAAAATTAAATTAAACATTTAGAACAGTGGTAACGCCGGTAACCAACTGTAATTGATTCTTTGTTTTCTTCTTCTGTTGTTTTTATATTTCCGGAATCTCTCCGCATATTGCCGGTCGGCAGTAGTTAACGTGTCAATTTCAATCAGTTGTCAATTTTTAGTTAATTTTGGTTGTTTATAGGACTATTATTAGTGAGTATATTTTTTGCATTATCTTCATAAGAGAATATTACGCCATGTTATTAACCACACATAGTTTTGCTGTGATTTAGAAAGTGATTTAGATATTGTCAGAGTTAATGCTCGCTTTGAACGAAGAACGAACAGGTAAATGAGCTGATCATTGATAAATCATTCTGGTACAAAGCTCAAGGACAATAGACAATAGTAGTGACGTCACATATGCCAAATAATAGGCAACCCTATAGTGCACACTGTCATGAAGAATTTCCCAATATTTTTACTAGATCGATTTTATGTACATTGGATATAAGTGCCAAAAAATGTCTCCTTTGTCATAACCCCTAAATATCGCGATATTCTGGCAATATTAGAAATATTTGAGAAATTTCAAACCCCAAGTGACAAAGTAAAACAATTATAGAATTTACGTAGGTACCTATTTAAATTTATAGAACAATATTGACTTCTATAGTAATTAATAAATTAAAATTATATCAATGTTACTGAGCATGCGCGTTAAAGATAATTTCATGTAAGCGAAGTAGCTTCCTAACAGGAGATTATTCAAGAAAAGTTTGGTATTGGTTAAGAGTACGTCAATGATAAACCACTTGAAGAAAACAACACTCGATAAACACACTGACATAACACAACACCAAGAAAAACAATAAAAATATTTAATAGAACTAGAAAATGCCAAGATTAAACAAATGAAGAGAAAATACGTAAATGATAACAGCGATGAAATGTCAACAAGATCTCACCTGCTTATGAGGCTATTCTTTCCGAGCATGCGCATTAGGAATAACACGATTAAAGTTAAATTTTTACTTTATTAGCAACCACGTGTTGGTTTTATTCAACTATGACAATTTGTTGCGAGTTGCATAATTATAATCCTTTTATTTAACAACTATTTTTTTTATACGATTTCATGAATTTGGTTTTTGCAGGTTTCTGTTTTCGTTTTCTGAAAATTTGATATATCAAAGTCTGCACCCATCATTTCTAACATACCATTACAATTATTTTTTATAAATTCGTATTATCATTTGTATGTTCCAAAGCAGTAGATATATAGATATTGAGATGAAATCAAATAATTGATAGCAATTTATAAGTTTAAATTAAAATTTTACTTGAATAAGTACACGCGGTGAAGAAAAAAGGTTGAAATAATTGTTGTAAAACTTAGAAATATATTTGAGTAAAACTTAAATTGTTAGCATTAAATAGGTATGTTGAATTATTATCGGAGAGTCGCATTACTAGCAGAATAAATTTCAAAGATTTAAGTATAGAAGACATTGTCATTTTAGTCAAATAGCGTACATGCCAAAGTATTATTGGAAAAAACAATCAAAATTAATTAGTAATAGCAAATGAAAGCTAAAATATCATAGTTTTATTTAATAGTAGCATTATGAGTAAGAAAAATAAGTATCAAGAAATATTAATGTCTAAAGTAAAATTTTATATATATCAATAGAATTATAGTCAGTGAAATGTCAAAAATAAAGTTGGATTCACAAGTCATAAAATATTACTGAAAATACAAATATGAAATTCAAATACGAATATAGAAGTAAGGAATATTTTGAAATATAAGTTAAAATTTTTGTAAATAAACTGGCATGTGATTGTAAAATTGTAAACTATAAAGTGAACTGAAGTGAAGTGGAAAAAGAAAACGGAATTTAAAAGAACAGGCATATATGCGAAAAGACCATAACAAGGGAGAAAAAATCAAGAGAGTAGGAAAAATAAAAATTTGGAAGAATTATTGACTAGTAGAAGAATTTGTCAGAGAGAGGTGTTGAAAAGAAGTAAAGTGGGAAAACCCATATAAATAGAAATAATAATAGTGGAAAATAGTAAGATAATTAAAGTTAGTCAACCAGTTTAAAGAAAATTTAAAGTCGAGCCAAAAAAGGATTCAAAAGTCCAGTCTCTTAAAAAGGACTCCAATAAGAATCCAGGACGAGATTCCAGACGCATAAAAGTAAGCAGCAGGTTCCAGCTATCCAGAAATTTCAAGAAAACGAGGATTACAGGACGAGATTCCAGATGAATAAAGTAAGCAGAAGGTTCCGGCTATCCAGCAATATCATGAAAACGAGGATTCCAGGAACGAAATTCCAGACGCATAAAGTAAGCAACAGGTTCCAGCTATCCATTAACTGCAGGAAGTCGAGGATTCCAGGACGATATCCAGGCCGAGTATAAGAGTGCAAGCAGTTCGACAATAAAAATTGTCAAGATATACGTAGAGGTAACATTGTGCACAAAGAATTACAAAATCGTATAAGATAAAGCTGGCTAGCAAAAAAAGAGATTGATAAACATAATATCAAAGGTAATTAAAAAACCTATAGGAAGAATAATAACAAAATTTAAAGTAGTCTTCCCTGAAAATAAATTTGATATAAATACAAATTCTTCATCCCTGATAAATATTAAATAAATTTAACTTCACTATACGAATAATTATAAAAAAATTTGGCCATATTAAAATTTTGATAGATATTAAGTATTAAAGTAAGCTTAGTATCACATTGAGAAAGATATATTAAGATCAAATTTTATCGCTTTATGTGTAGGCAACCAACAGTACACTATAATAAATCGATTTGAATACCACTATATGAAAAATTCTCAGTGTCACAAAAGTGCTATAAGATAATTCCAAATATTCCTGAAATTGTGCTGACATTTCACAGTTATAATTGATTGTTATATATATAAAAAAATAATAAACTAATAAATTAATTAATTTCTGAATAATATCTTTTGTTTAGTGTGGTGTGTTGTTTGGTTTTCTGCAGAGTTTTAACCTCACTTGAACTCACTACTAAGAAGGGTCGAAAGCTAGCCAGGGTATAATTGACAACTTAAATTACAACATACACATATACACAACAGGATCATAATTATATTAATTACACAAACAAATCACATACACATAAATATTTCTACCCATAACAATATTTTCACTTTCTGTTGTTCATATCAGTCGACCGCCCAAAAAGCGAGACAAATATAAATTTATTTATGCGGCTAATGAGACTTCATTTACGCCACAACTGAAAAAGAAATATTCTAGCAAATGACTTTCCTCTCCCAGATAAAAGCCCGGCCTTAAATAATGTTTACTGTTCCGGAGAAGTACTTAGATTGCAAAATAAGATTGTACAAGATGTGCGGATTCCGTAATTTATTTCAAACACATCGAAGCTATTAGAGAATCTAAACAACGTGGAACCGCATCTTGGGTAGACGTTCATTTAATTCGCTTTGAAGCATAGTCTTCGCCAATCCGGCCGCGCAACCCCACAATTGAACGCTTCTTTGTTCCGCAGATTCACATGCTAAGGCCAAAATAAAATTTGCATACTTAATTACGCAGCATCCATTGTACAGGATGTGATTGTGTTCTTCCACTCGCCCTTATTGTGTTAAACCGCCCCTGCGATCTTTCGCCCGAAACAATAAAAATGGACTGCTTGTATTAATGCACTCCCCCTTTTTAATTGTTGTCGACTTTTTAATGGCCACTTCGTGGACTGTTTTTCTTCCCGGCAAATTTTTATGTCTGCGCGAGAGTTTTCGTTTTTTGTCGGCTTCTTTTGAGCACTTAATTAACATTAGAATAAGTTTTAATCGAATGGCGTTCAGGAACTCACTGAAATGAAATGTAATTTGGCATTATTTTTTGTTAACTGGCAGTTAAAGTTATTTCTTGTTTACGTCAAACTTTAACTACAGGTAGTACTCAAAAAAAATATTGAAATGGCCGCAGGAAAAAGCTGGGGGGGTGGGGTAGTGGGGTAGAATGGTGTAACCACCTTAAGATCTGAATGCACCTCCAGTATTAGTTGAAATTATGTTCAACATAACCTATACTCGTACACCTCTTGTGTTCTGACAGTTATTACTCACGTATATTGTGTCATGAATATAATTTTTTTTTCTTAAAATTAACAATTATTAATATTTATAAAAAAAATGTGAATTATTCGTCATGTATAATATACACTGGACTTTATTTTATTAATAATAAATGTTAACATGATAACCTATGTTTACTAAGGATTTTATTCATTTGTAGTAAAACTTAACAGTACTTCATGCTACCACACCAACGAAGCAAAAAGGGGGAAACTGTATTAATTATACAGAGGGTCCCACTAAGGTTGGCGAGGAACGATATTCGAAAAAGTATAGGCCCTAGTAGACAAGGCGAAAACCTCGCATTCGTGGGAGAAATTTTCCGACTCGATTTTTGGCATATTCAGATTCGTGAGATATTCCTTAACATGAATCGACATGATGCCGGCCGGAAATCTGGTGCCCATTTGTTTTAACAAACTTTTTTTAAATAAATTATAAAAATAGGTTTTTTCACTCCGGAACTTTTTTTTAGGTTTTTTGGCACATTATAAACAAAAAAGTTCCTATGCACTATGCCTCTAGAATTGATAGTTTTAAAGTTATAAACAATTTAAGTTGCTAAAAATGTGAAAATTACGATTTTCAACGGCCGATTTCCGGGTTAAAAATTGTTGTTTTTGATGTTGCCAGGTACCTAAATTAAAGCTCAAACATCCCCCTACAAGTTGATGAAGAGTTTTTGGGACTCGTATTATTCTAAAGCCTTGTTTTTTAATTGTTAATAAAGCGCTATGTGCCGCGCGCGCGCCTCTCATACGCGGATTTGTTATTTCTAGCGGCTTCAGTTTATGTTTTATGTCTGAATTAAGCAACGAAGAGTTTGATGCATTGCAAAGATTATACCTAAAAATATTAAATAAGCAAGGCAAAACAGCCGATGAAGCTAGAAAATTAATTTTCTCTCATTGTAGCGGAATGGGTATTAATTTAAGTAAAATACCATGCACTTCCGATGCATTGAAATTACACGTCTTAAGAGCTTCTTTACAAACGTACATATGAAAAAGTTCCATTTTTCCTCAATATCAAAGTTTGGATTTCACAGCTTTTGGTTATCAAAATGAAACAGGTAAATTACATATTACCTAAATTTATTACCAAAGATCCATTACCCAAAGACTTAGTTAAACAATGTAAATGCACAAAAAACTGTAAGACTAAAGCTTGTTCTTGTATGAAAAACTATGTCACAGTGTGAGAATTCTTAAGATTTAATAAATGTGTGATAGTAATAATAATATGCAGTATTAAATAAATGTTCTTTAATAAAAATCAAATGTATTGTGCAAAACCGTACTTATCTTATCAACTTCGACGTCACCTGTTACATGGGTGTTGTATAATAATGAAAAAGTAATATTAACGGTTGGTAGAATGAAGCACAAAAAATAAACGCCTAGGTAGGCAATTCTGGAAGGTAGTGTAGTTAGTTGAAGATAGGCAGTTGAAGTGAGAATAGCGCGAAGTGAAAAGTAAGACAATCAGTGTAGTGTGAAAATTATAGAAGTAGTGGAAAATTAAGTGTTTAACCGGTATTAGTTAGCAGGTAATATTCTTTAAGTACTTTGTTGTTAATTGTTCTATGTAACCTTATGATTGTGATGATTATAGATGTTTCATGATAATAATTCTTTGTATGTTTAGCATTCATTGCTTTNGTACTTATCTTATCAACTTCGACGTCACCTGTTACATGGGTGTTGTATAATAATGAAAAAGTAATATTAACGGTTGGTAGAATGAAGCACAAAAAAAAAACAAACGCCTAGGTAGGGAATTCTGGAAGGAAGTATAGTTAGTTGAAGATAGGCAGTTGAAGTGAGAATAGCGCGAAGTGACAAGTAAGACAATCAGTGTAGTGTGAAAATTAAAGAAGTAGTGGAAAATTAAGTGTTTAACCGGTATTAGTTAGCAGGTAATATTCTTTAAGTACTTTGTTGTTAATTACAGATGTTTCATGATAATAATTCTTTGTATGTTTAACATTCATTGTTTTATGCTCAGGGGCGTATATTTTTCTAAGTTAAAATTGTTACAATTATTATTAAAGATTGTTCATTATTTATTACATGTTAAAATATGTATATTTTATCGTGACTGCCCAGATATTGCAATAGCAACTTCTTTGTTTCACTTTTAACTTGTTTTATCACGATTAAGTTGTTCTTTGATTTCATGTTCTCACTTTATGTCATACGCATATTAAGAGCTTTGTTGAATTTACTAACATTTTCCCCCTTGATTATTATTATTGTTGTTGTTCTCCGAAATCTCAACTCATAGCTGGATTGCCTCCCGTATGGGACTCCAGTATCTTACCTATTATTATTATTGTTGTTGTTCCTCCGAAATCTCAACTATAGCTGGATTGCCTCCCGTATGGGACTCCAGTACCTTACCTATTATTATTGTTATTATTATTGTTGTTATTATTGTTGTTGTTGTTATTGTTGTTATTGTTATAATTGTTGTTTATATTACCTTCCGACTCTGCCGGCTAACTAACACCAAACCTCTTCAGTTTTACTTGGAATGGTGTCTGTCTAATTTGAGTGAGATGACATTTAGTGAGGAATTAAATAAGTTCAGTCTTAATTATTATCATTAGCAAAGGTTCTTAATTTATGCCTTTGGTTAGCGGTTGTTTTGTATTTATATATGGGTGGTAAGAGCAACGATCGTGGGTTTCTCTGCCATGCTCTTTCCCCGCGGGAGCTCTAGGTGAGCCTGGAACTCTCATTTTAAGTTAAATGGTTGTTAATGTTTTTGTTGTCCATTCTATTTGTCACGTGTTTAATTTAAAGACTGTTGTACGTAAATAATAAAGTTAGGTGTATTTCCTCTGCTTTTTTTTATAAAATTAAACCATACATCCCCTCAAAAAAAGTTAGTAACCAGCGCCTTCCGGTCAATTAAAAAAATAGATACACACAACGTAGGTATTCCTTATGACGATCACATATTTACACTACGTTCAGTTATTTTTTGTCGATCGAACCTAGGGTTATTATACCACAGTATTTGATACTATTGCCCTTTTATTTTTTTTCTGCACTCTATTCGTACAATTTTGAATTAATTAAATAAAATTATTATAAATTATGAAAATTGAATAATCAATTTTTACATTATTTTATGAGTAGTAATAGTACTTAGAATGCTAAATTTAAAGAACATAAGTTGAATCCGCTAGACGAAATAGCGAATCCGCGTATGAGAGGCGCGCGCGCGGCTCATAGCGCTTTATTAACAATTAAAAAACAAGGCTTTAGAATAATTCGAGTTCCAAAAATTCTTCAGCATCTTGTAGGGGGATGTTTAAACTTTAATTTAGCTACCTGGCAACATCAAAAATAACAATTTTTAACCCGAAAATCGGCCTTTGAAAATTGTAATTTTCGCATTTTTTGCAACTTGAATTGTTTATAACTTTAAAACTATCAATTTTAGAGGCATAGTGTATAGGAACTTTTTTGTTTATTGTGCCAAAAAACCTAAAAAAAAATTCCGGAGTGAGAAAACCTATTTTTACAATTTATTTAAAAAAACTTTGTTTAAACAAATGTTTGTGATGATTTTCTTTCAGGCGTTGATATTGCTATATGTTTTCTAAGTAGGCTTGTGTCAAATTTTCATGTCAATAAATATTAGCGTATTTTGCGTGCGTGTGATTTAGTATTCGTGCAAAATTGTCTCCAATGTACTACATAAAAAAGTAGTTGTAACCGTAAATGCCTTGTCAGTCCACTTTTTTAGCTACTTCGTTTGTAATAAATAAAAAATTTTCTAATTCAATTTTAGGTAATTATTAGTTCTAATTTAGTTTTAATTACGGAAACGTGTGTTTTTTATTGTACCTAAGCATTATTGGCGAATATATTATGTAAAAGCGAAGCTTTGTATTTTTCTAGATTCCGACCTTTAACTTTGTTTTCTTCTTGTAAAAGGACAGTACCCATACAGTAACAATGAATTAATGGACATGATGCTAACATGTGGAAATGCAGATGAAACTGCAATATAGGCACATCGTTATTTACATTGATTTGTGTGCGTACGGGGTGGCCCAATTAAAACAGTCCACCTGAAATATTTTCATTGTAACAGGTTTTTTCGGAAAACCCCGAAACAGGTCGATTTTGCTTTCAAGGGGGACATCTTTTGATCATAAATTCGTGGATGCAGGGTCATTCCCCTAAACGGAGTGGCAATCCCTTAAAAAATCTTAAATTGCACAGGGGTTAGGTGGCACTTCATTTTAAAGGTATTTCAATTCTCTTTACAAACATGCTGAAGTTTCTTGTTCTGCCTGAAAATTAATGTAAAAAAAAAACTGTTGAAAGTGTAAATCGAAAAAAACTTGAAGAAGTAATAAAAAATTCACCGGATAATGAAACTGTGAAAAATGAGGTTTATCATCGAAGTCTTCATAATATCATGGGTTTTATTAGAATTTTACATGTAGTTTTGTTCCGATTTTACATCAATCAGAATTGTCTAGGTAGTGAAATTCATTGATTCGCTATTTTGAAGCAAACGATTCAAATTATCATAGTTTACACCACTGCAGAGAGAATTGAAATCGAAATAATAAAATGGCCAGGGTAACTGCAAGAATTTGTGGAGATTCTTGAAATCGACGATCAGAGAATAATGTATTTTTTCAACATGATGGCGGTCCGCCACACTATCCAGCTGCTGTACGTGACTTTTTGAATAAACATTTTCCCGAACATTGGATTGGTCATTGAATGGCCCCCAAGATCGCCTGATTTAACGCCATTGGACTTTTACTTATGGGGTCATTTAAAAAGCATCATTTATAAAACGAAACCTACCTCTTTAGAAAATCTTCGCCACCGAATAGTGGCAGCTTGTGATGAAATAAATGTATTTGCATGAAAAGTATATCTAATATTATTGTTTTCATTGCTATTGAGATTTTACTATCGTCAGTAGGTAGTATGATTATCATTACAATAATTATTTTTATCATTACTATCATCATCATCATAATCATCATTATTATTCTCATCTTTATTAATATAAACAATTACACCTATTACACCTAATATAAAATGTAATCCAACTATTAATAGATATCTGTTATAAATAATATTATATCAGATTTCAGCTCTTGAATATATTAAGAAATATTAAGAAATTGATCTTTACTTACTATTAAATGTGCGAATGACATTAATTTACACTCACTTTGATGTTTAATTACTTGTTAATTTAATGTCTTAAAATAAGCACACTTTATACCTAATACCTACACTGCAACCTCAAATTCACATTCAACTATAACATATAAGCCTATATACTGTAATTTGCTATATCGGTTCTGAAATTATGGCCTCTATTTATTACGTTGAAGTACCTCATCAAACTTTAATACCTCAATTATCATTAATTAACTGTAGGGTTTGATGAATGTAACTCGGTTTGTTTGAATACCATTTAATTTGGAGTCTTTTATATAACCTTAAAATTAAAGGAACTTGCTTGATTTTGGATTATTTAAACCGAAGTAATTTAGATGAAAATATATACCTAATCAAAATAAAACAGGGGAGAGAATATGTACACTGAAAGAAATGCATTTTATTCTTTATTAGAATTCTATATACCATTATAAGACCATTGTATACTATATATGACAGTTAAACAGGTGAATATTGGATATAAAACGCGTATTGCTAGCACAGTTGTATAGTGAATATAAACCTTATTCTTTATTAAATTATTGTATAACTAGTATACAACGTTTTTTATACCCTTTACGAAATAATAGCAATAACTGTTATTAAAGTGTTCCATATCGTTATTAGAACATCTAGTACTGGTTATAAGTTTTATAATAATAAATGTATTAAACTGTTGTATACTCTGTATGAGTTAAAAACATATGTCATTAAGTTTTCAGAAATTTTATTGGATAACTGTAATTACAAGCTAAGGTTCTAATGTAAACATACATAAAACATACTTTTAAGCATTAAAAATGATGACAAATCGCTCCCAAAACTGTCCAGTTTATTTTCTTAGCAACGATGCACCCGTATTTTCTTGTATTACATGAGAATTTGCACTATAACTCTTCCACCTTAAGAATGAAGCATCCCCAGAAAGGTTGAGCTTCTTTCCATATAATTTTATTTCCTCTGGTTGATTGACTTTATACCCATGCTTTTCTTTGTCACCGTTAACCTTCTGTTCCTCCATCTTATGTAAAACTTAACATCAGCGATTTCTAATAGGACCTACAAAATAATAATTTTTAAGATTTAGACAAGATTTACATTTGAAAAAACAAAACAATTACAAGCCATAAAACAGTTAGATACTTACATAATAATTTTCCATTTCACACAACGCGATATGATCATGTATCCCACAAAACATGTGCATATACTGTCCATTTTCATCAAACTAGACGTGTGTAAGTCGATGCACAGCGGACTGTCGGAAATTTTACGATTGTTGTATTTTCTCTTCTTGAGTAAAGATAATAAAGACGTTGTGGTTTTGTGTGTTTATTTTGACAATGATTGAACATGTATGGACAATAAAAGTGGACTGTATAAGATAGTTGAGTACCGTTCTGCTTCATGCATAGCATGCTACTGAAATCTTAGAAGGGATGAGCTCGTGCGGCGAACCCTAAATCAGCGGCTGGAATAGCCAGGTTTCTTATTGAGTCGGCGCACTTCGCTCTCGGGTCTGACATATGATTATTATTACAAGACTATGAATATAACTTAACAACGATCATAACCGATTATGCACCGAGAGGTGACGATCACTTAACCATTATAAGATGCGTTTTACACGTTAAAAACGGAAACATATTCAGTATAAGAACGAATAATTCTGTTAATACAATTGTTATATACAAATTCGGATACTGGTCTTTATACAACAAATCTTCCCTACTATACAACTGGAATATAAAGTCTATAACACCTAATAATGTATAAGTAATTCATTATAACCTTTATTTCATAGATGCATAAGGTGTATTAAGCACCTTCCAGTTAAACTGATTGAATAATGAGTATGGAGATGATTGCTTTTTTTTAATAAAAGTTGTATATTGGTTATAAAAGTTTTAATATGCGCTATACACATTATTCTAGATAAACAATTTAATAAGCCCATTTCTTTCAGTGTAATTTTAAGAAAAACGTTTCCCGTGGACAAGGGCCTGAAAAAAAAGTTAAGAGATCCAAGTGAAGATTGTAAGTCTTTAGATAGGCAATTACCATAAACCTATGGAAGGACTTCTTCCTCCCTCATAGTGACGAGGATGCACGGGACATTCGAGAGAATTTTATATATTAAAAAATAGTGACTGTTCTGGGAAAACTGTATATTTCATTTAACACAAAAAAGCTTTTCAGAGGTACTGTAAAGAAGTAAACGCCATATAAATTTGGAGGAAAAAAGATATATATCCCTATCTTGGAAAGAATAGGTTATGAGAGTATTATTATCAGTTTCTTCTTTATTTTAATAGGTATTATCAAAATTTGAATGCATTTCATAGTATTTGTTTTATTGCTCCTAATAAGCATGAAAACAGATTGCTGGCTGTGAGAATCAAACGTTTTTTGTGTTATTTGAATTTCTTTCAGAAAAAGGCACAATTTTTTAGAAAATGACGCAAGCAATTTTTTTAGATTACATCTAATTCTTTAAAAAAATATTCAAACCGAAAATGACACACTAATTTTGATAGCATTTAGGAAAAAAGTAAGGACAATTTCAGCAGATCACTATACTATTGCAATAAAGTAAGTATTATAAATATAGTAATAATACAATAAGTATAGTAGTACCCAAATATTGGTACCTACTAAAAAATGTGCACTTTCCTGCATTGTCTCGGTACTTAATACAAAAATGTCGAGTACAAATAGATGAGGTCAAAGTAATATCAGTTCTTCATATATATTTTTATTTTATGAAAACACAAATAAATTGCAGCCCCAATCTAATGTTTTTGAAATCCTTCTGAAATGTCTGGGATGTAATTTTGTAAGCCTCAGTTTTTATGAAATTTGATATAACAGTTGAGATGGTTTAGATTCCAGCGTAACAGATTTAAAGACTTAAATTAGAAAAAAAAAAAACTCGAATTGAATCAAACAATAAATACATACAAGGGAGTATCCATTAGACAACCATTTTTTATGTTGTTATGTATTAATACTACATAAAATAATTATTACCTATGATAATCGCGGATAATTATGATTAAAATATTTCCCGCAATACCTGTACAATGTAGTGGATATTGCCGGTAAATATCATAATGATGAATAGTTAATGGGATTGGTACGTATTAATCCTTCGTTTGCGCATTTACGCGGAAAATAGGAAAATATAAACAGGATTTGTCATTATCTGAATTTATGGGTTTTACGGCATATAATGGAATTTGTGTTTCCATAGGGAGAAGTGTTGTCCATTACAATACTACTGGATAAAATTTTAAATTAAATCCTGAATATATTATTTTATATTTTGTAAATTGATGCGTATGTATTGTATCCTTTCAAATGTTTTGATGAAATACAAAATTAACATTTCTTATGAATCAATTTTTAAGTTAATAGATTATAATTTAAAGGAGGAGAATTTTATTAAATAACAAATTTACACACCACCCGCCGCGGAATACTTCGCATCCTAAATAAAAAAAAATATTCTTTTAAATAAGATACACTATGAAAAAGTGATCTAACAGCCAATTCAACTAATTCAAACAGTAATAAATAAATATGATAAATAAAAGACACAAAAATAGGAAAATAATATATATACACACCTGATTTTTACAGCATATTGTAGTATAACAACAACGGGTTCGATCGAAAAAAAAAATATAAACGTAGGCCAAAAATATGTGAGCCTCATGAGGTATACCTACGTTGTATACATCTATTTTTAATTGACCGAAAAGAATTGGCTACTAACTTTAAAGAGGGGAAGTATGTTTTAATGTTATAAAACAAAAGTAGAGTAAATACACCTAACTTTATTATTTACGTACAACAGTCTTCAAATTAAACATGTGACAAATAGAAGGAACAACAAAAACATTAACAATCATTTAACATAAAATGAGAGTGCCAGGCTCACCTAGAGCTCCTGTGGAGAAAGAGCATGGCAGAGAAACGTACGATCGTTGCTCTAACTACCCAAATATAAATACAAAACAACCGATAACAAAAGGCTTAAATTAAGAACCTTTGCTAATGATAATTAACACCCGACTTATTTAATTTCTCACTAAATGTCACCTCACTCGAATTAGACATACACTTCCAAGTAAAACTGAAGAGGTTTGGTGTTAGTTAGCCGGCAGAGCCGGAAGGTGCTGGAGTTCTATACGGGAGGTAATCCAGCTATGAGTTGAGATTTCGGAATATCTGTTTTAGCAATTCTTTTTTTAGTTTTTAATTATTCTTTTTACAGATTCATTCCTCACGGGCGAAAATGTTAGTAAATTCAACAAGGCTCTTATATGCGTATGACATAAAGTGAGCACAAGAAACGATTTATTATTTGTTTTTTGAACAACGTAATCATGATAAAACAAGTTAAATGTGAAACAAAGGAGTTGTTATTGCAATATCTGGGCAGTCACTACAATACATATATTTTAACATGCAATACATAATGAGCAATCGCTAATAATAATTGTAACAATTTTACCTTAGAAAAATATATGCCCTTGAGCATAAAGCAATGGCGGCTAAACATACAAAGAATTATTATCATTAAATATCTATAATCATCACAATCATAAGATTACACAGAACAATGAACAACAAAGTACTTAGAGAATAATTACCTTCTAATTAATACGGGTTAAACACTTTGATTTTTCACTATTTTGCCACACTGCCCGCCGATCGTCTTACTCCCATCT
Source organism: Anoplophora glabripennis (assembly GCF_000390285.2). Classification (NCBI taxonomy): domain Eukaryota; kingdom Metazoa; phylum Arthropoda; class Insecta; order Coleoptera; family Cerambycidae; genus Anoplophora; species Anoplophora glabripennis. The sequence continues at coordinate 325,464 of NW_019416557.1, forward strand.
CCACACTGTTCTCACTTCAACTATTTAGGCTTCCTTCCAGAATTCCCCACCTAAGCGCTTGTTTTTGCGCTTCCTTATACCAACTGTCAATATTACGTTTTCATTATTGTACAATGTAACAGGTGACGTCGATGTTGATACGATAAGTATGGTTTTACACAATTTGATATACTTGAAATCTTGTGGCTAATCTTCGAGTACTGTTACCAGAAATCTATTGCAAGGTGTTTAAAATGTTTGGTTATCACTTTCTGAGTTTGTTCGCGTCCAACATTAGCTTCTTGGCATTCAAAGCCCCCACAATCTCTAATATATCAAACCAATCAACAAATATTATTTTATTCCGTACCTGTCTCTTAGGATAACCCTAATATCGTTTTCTTGCTGCAGTATCGTTTTCTCCTAAAAAAGTAGGCTCTAACAATATCTTTTTCTTGATCTGTATAATATGCTATTTTATAATATCACACAAAAACTTGAAAATGAAACGCAAAAATACAATGTACCGTCACTAAACAGTGAAATAAATACCTTATAAGATTTATACACTTAAACTGTACAAAGATGCTTCATGACCACCTTCTCATAAGCTGATAAACTGAAAACAAAAATAAACATATTTGGTCATTTAGTACCTATTTAGAGCAGTATACACCGGAGGCTACCTTCCTCTAAAGACTCTGAATATAATGACTATACAGTTCGATTCCCTGCGGTTCCGTGCTGTTAGATTCATATGTACTGAGCAGAGGCCTCCGTTGTTCTTCGTAAACAGGATCGGGTTCTGTTTAAATTTAAACTGTGCAGGGTGTACCGTTGATCATTTGGTTGCGGGTAAACCGTAATCATAACACATGAACATAAATCAGGCTTTTTCTATGATTAAATATTATTACCTATTCTGTTTTTATTAGGCCTTCCGAGTATGTGGTTAAAATTAATGACATTATGACTGAATCACCCTTTATAAACAATCACTGCTAAAAGTGCTGTAACGTGTATTGACAAGACGAAGTATTTCCAAACGTATATTTATTTTAATTCTCTTTTATTAATTTGTTACGTAGAATCCACCATTAAATTTCTGCCGAGTATGTTAGCTACACAAATTAGGTATACATAAAAGAAATTAATATTTTTTAAATATTAATCTCCAATTTTATTGAATATCTTGTTTAATTTTTCTTTTTCCACCACCTCCTACCATGCTTCTCATGTATTTTTTTAACAAAAAAAATCTAGGCATATACTCGTATATTTCTTCAACTTGATCCCCTTACTTTATTCATGAAACGAGTTTTATTATGACCATCCAGGTAAATATAACCATATCTGTGGAAAAAGGTCGAAAGTTATGTCACATGCCGTATGGATAAAAGTATTTCCCTGCATATATAAGAAAAGCTACAATTACAGTATTTTTATTGTCTAGAAGAGATGAGCAAAACGCCAAGATTGTATTATTTGTGTTGGACGCGTGACATCAGGGGAAACTTGCTTTTTTGCTTCCTTACAAATTTATTTGGGGTCCAAATGAAATTGTTCTACGTATTTTCTCATATCTTTCCTTATAAAAACATGCCCTATTGATATATCTAAATCTCGCAATGAACTGGAGTATATATAGAGAAAATCCAAATCCAAGTCCTTGCTGGAATACGCAAAACTTGAAATTCATTCGTCAGCAGATATTAAACAAGCTTATTTCGATGTTATCATTACGAATTTGTTTTTCGCTTTTGTATTCAGTGTGCCAATTTATTCCTTCTATTACAACCTTACCCTTATCCAGAGACAAAACCGCGCCATAGGAATGTCAATAAGATATTTTAAAATTATTGACGTATATACAGGATTGCGCAAAAAAGCTAGGATCTTAAAAATTTGCTATTTTTAAATAGAATACTTTGAATGTTTTTGCTTCATCTTAAGTCTCCTTAGATCGTTTACATAACCTTAAATTTATTTGTTGGTTTTCAAAATAGCCACCAATATCTGCTTTATCGTCTACAAAATAATATTTTTTAGGTATTTCTTCAAATTTCTACATAATTTCTGCTATCGTAGTGTCCTATGTATATATTCAATAAGGATAACTTCTTCTTGCTCCTAAAAGACTCTACATGGATTCTAATTTTGTTTTTCGCCGATCGACATTAAAGGCGTAGTTTTAATGACAGCTATGAGGCACTAAAGTGACACATTTACAAATTAAAATTTGTCCTTTAACGAAAGTAATTTTATTTATTGTAAACATTTATAGTGAAATTAGAGCAAGGGATACCCCTTGTCCTGTTTGTTTTGAAATATTTACTTCGTCTATGTAGTAGATGGTTTATGAACTATTTAATCCTCCAAAGTGGTTGATTTATTTAAAAAATAGCTTCCTCAATGTAGCCATGAGCTACGGTTGAGGATTTTCATCCATCGTGCATTTTTAAAGTTGTGATATCAGCTCCTGAATTTATTAATAGTGAAGTTGAGGCTACCCAAATAATGTCCGGTATATTCATGAACATCTTTCGATTTGGGAAATGCAGCAACTTGTTTTGGCATTTCCCCAAATGTATAAATTCCTATTAATTGATTATTTATGGTTCACCATTCGAATATTTACTACTATTTGTGTAAATCTTCCGGTCCTACTATATTTCTGATATATTTCTAAATATTCGCATACAATAAAGGATCTTTTTCAAAGTGATCAGCAATCTTTTCCTATATCTTTAATATCTCCAATTTTTATTTGAAGTAATTGCCCCAGATATGGCAAAAATAATTGTCACCTAAAATAATAATAGTCAATATTCTTCGATTACAAAAATATTTTGTTTATAATTACCTTTGTACCTAAATATATATCATCAAGTGCCTACATTAGAAATTTTTTAATTTGTTCATTTTCTACAACGCTTGATCTTTTAGTATGATATCCATTCGATTGCTATTTCAACGATGCTTTTAATTTTAGATACTTTCCAGTATCTATATTGTTGTAAACATTCAAAGTGGCTCTGAGGATTGCATATATTGACCATAATGAAGATTGCTTAATTCAGAAAAAGATATCAATAGAACATTTTCTGAAAAAGACAATATTATTCTCATCCCCATAATCAATAAATTTTGTTAAAGTTTCCCCTACTAATTTTAAGTGTTCTATTTGTTGGCGAAGTTTGTAACCTTAGTTTTGTTACAATGTGTTTTTAACTTCACTTTTAACTACTAATTCAATATATTGCAACTGAGCCTAAATGTTAATACAGAACTGAATGATGATAATGAACCTTGATCGGAATTAATACACTATTATGATATGAAATCTTTGAATACATTCAAAGAAATATTTATAAATTATTTTTCAATTTATTTGCATTACCCTATGTTAACATTATTGGTTTTAATATTAAAGGTAGACCGCTAATGTAAAAATAAATAAATTTAAGAAGAAAATACGTAAATTCATAATAATTAAGTATTGTTTTAATGTGTTAGTTTTAAAACTATTATAAAAACCAAAAAGGAGTAATTATTCCACGTATTTGGACACGTTGTTTTTTTGTGAAAAATTGTATTTGTCGCATTGTATTCAAAACTAGCGTATATCGTGACCATGTAAATTACCTATTGATAATAGATAATAAAAACTGTCCTTTCAGTATGTGTACTTGGAAGTCCACAAGTCAATTGTTTTTATCATGGTTAAGTAGACATTTCCTTTAGTACTCTACTTATAAAAAGAATAGTGAAGATATAGTTAATATCTCAATGATATCTAGTTTTAGCAATTTGACATGATTTCAATTTAATTTGTAATTTCTTAGAAATTTTATCTGTTTTATATATCTTGTACATTCATTGATGTCACTATTCATTCAGAGTCCTGTTCTATAGATATGATTGTTTTCTTATCTCCTTTATAAAAATATTGAATTATCGACATAATAACAATCTATTTTTTTCAGCAAAATCGTGCCCACTTATTAGTAAAACAATATACATTCCTTGAGGTCACGAGCTATTTTTAACGTATTACGAGCAAATAAAAAGAATTTTATTGCTAATAGAATGAGAAAACTTCAGTCAAAATTTCATGATATGACATGGTTGAGATGCTATCCTCTTCTGCAATTTTTCTGGTACTTAATTGGCGATTTGCACACACCAGAGATTTGAGTTTCTGATCGTGGAAGTCATCAGTTGAAGGTCGAGGACCATCTTCAACTGACTGACTACTACTTTTAAATCGCGAAAACCTTTCGTAACATTGCTTACGACCCACAGCATCGTCTCCGTAAGTTTATTTCAAAAGTTGAAACGTCTCCGTGAAAGTTTTCCCGCAAAATTTTACGTTGCATCGTTGTTTCAGAAACCCGCACATTTCAAAAATCGTTACTAACACTTAAACATGTTGCACTCAAATAACAATATCACCAAAACTAAATGAGATATCAACAATCCAAGAAGTAATAGAGGAGGTTATGCGCAACGCAATGTTACCAACTGTAGGTATATCACCAAATACAGTGTGATTCACAAACGGTGACAAAAAATGAAACCTCGTATTTTTTTATGAATTTTAAGGGGAGTCTTTCCTATAAAGTTTTATCTAGGATGCTTCGTTAAAAAGATACAGGGTGTTAAACTTCAAAAAATATTTATAATTTTTTTAAATAATTTAAAAACTAGTAACTGAAATAATTTGAAATTGGGCACATTTGTTTATGTAAACATTGTCCAAAATCTGAGGGCTTTTCCTAAAATTTACATACTTCAGTGGCGGAGATACAGTGTATCGGTGGCATATTTTTCTAAATAAAATAGTACGCCACTGATTTACGGTAACGACTATGATATTTTCGGATTCGTCTTTCAATTTTCTACAAATGTTATGTCTCTTATGTTTTTCGAAAAAGCCTGATTTTCGAGTAAAACTTAAAAAACGAACTAAGAACATACTTCGATAATCGAATATACAGGATGTCCGCAAATTTCGCCGACCACGTTTGACTGCATATTCACTACGATAAATAAATACGATCTACGAAAAAAAAGTTAAATAAAACATTTTTGGTTTTTGAGCTACAAGCCTTCAGTTGCCAAAAAAACCTAATTTACTGAGGAAGTTGCATCAAATTTTCTTTTGAAGCAAAATTTATTTAAAGTGCAGAAAATTACTATAAAAGTATGTTTCTATATGTAAAACCCCTTTAAACTTAACTATTAATATGTAATTAATTATTAAAAGATTGAATATAATTAGGTGGGCGAAAACGGTCCCTAATTGGTCAAGCAATTTGTGACGTCAGGATCCGGTATATGAGTGTTAAGACTGTCAAGATGCGGGAGGCTGGCGCTATCATTGCATTGCTGTCATTTAATCTTGTGTGGAATTAGTTTGTGTTCGCATTGAATTCTGAATAGTTTTGAGTAGTTAGTTTTAGTGCATAAATTTAAAGACGAGTTTCGTTAATTTTCATAGAGTCTACGGACAGTTTCACAATATCTAACCAGGCAGCTTTAATGCGTGGCGGATTCAGGATCAGAATTACAACACGAGAACGTGAAAAACATAACAGTGTCTGAACATAAATATTATAGTACCCATGTGTAGTTCCACAACACTAACTGCCCCCAACAAACTATTTAATGTACCAAAGGATGAGAAAATGAGGAAGAAATCATGCAAACATATTTTATAGAACATCTATTTTTGACAAATTATCAGATTGTTCTTGGACAAATTCAGCTTCTGTAACCATAGAATGTACAGTTTTTAAAATAATTAACAATATTGTGTTAAGTAAAAGTAAATAATATAAAATCTATCCGGCACACGTAGTTTGCATAAACACAAATGAGTAAGAGTGAGACAGACTACAGAACACGACTTTACACGACTCGTTTAATTTGGACCGATACCGGATCGTGACGTAAGAGTCAGCTGTCTTTGTTTAAGACTGCATAGAGAATTATTTTGAATTTATATATTTTTTATAGGAAAACTATTAATTAAAAATTTAAAATTTATGTGGCAATTGACTTTTTACGATGAAAGGAATTTAATAAGAAAAGAAAAAAAAATGTGAAACTTCCCCATTAATAACTGTGACGCTCCTACGCAAACCGAAATGAGCAAATAATGCCATTTTTCTCAAGAATGGCTTCCTATAGGCGATTTTCTCAAGAGACAATATTTTTATTAAATAAGACGACCTTTTCAATGTTGCTGCCCGTTTTAAAAAAATACAACCACTGTAAAAGTTTTGACCGCTAAAAGGGGCGAGGCAACCGGAGAAAACTATCACCCAGTATATCAATTTGACTAAAGCTTTAAGAAATGATATGCCATAATAGTTCAAATAAATGTGCCAAATTTTAACGCGATCGGTAAAAGGGTTATGAAGTTATTAATTAAATTAGTTTCATTTTTGACAACTTTGAAGGCCTCAAAAACCAAAAAGATTTTATTTAACCATTTTCGTAGATCGTATTTATTTATCGTCGTCAATATGCAGTCAAACATTGTCGGAGAAATTTGCGGACATCCTGTAATGGTTTGTAAAATTATAGTGGACTGCAATAGCAACTTTGACATTCTCAGTAGTTAGAAGAAAGAATAAATAGTGCTTTTCATCGGATTCAAGCAACAATAAATTTCGAACAAATGACATTTTCGTTACTAAAAAGATGTCGGGCCTGTGTTCGTGGATGTGGAGGTATTTTTGAGCATTTACTCAAATAAAATCATAAAAATCATGATTATTAATTTCTTTATTCGAATAAATAGCCAAATGATTAGTGCTTGTTATGTCATTTAAGTAAAAGTGTTTTTCAATTGGTTTTTTAAGTTTTACTCGAAAATCAGGCGTTTCTCGAAAAACATAAGAGAGTAGTAATTTGTAGAAAATTGAAAGACGAAGACACAGTCCTGGAAACATCCTGTATTTATCCGGCCCTATTATTATTGCAAGCCTACTGGCGCCCTGCCTGGAACGCCGTCTGCAGCGGAAAGTTACGAGTGCAATACTCTCAATTGTTTTCCAGATTCCGCTGGAACTGGTGGATTTGAAACAACCGAGAGTTGTTTGCCCCGACAAAATGCAATTTCATTTCGCAAATTCAATAAAGTCATACGGTGAGCGGCGAAATGCGTACTATACTTATTCGTCCCCAGTTTTGTGCAGACGCATTTCCATTTCATTTGCAAATGGTTTATAAAGTGTTATTTAATGGTTGCAAATACCCAGACACGCGTTACGATTAAATGCCCCATAAAATATAGGAAGTTATGGCATCAGTAATGGTATCGTACAGACCGGCCGACGTCGCCTTCGCGAAGGGGTTGAAATATCTCCCTATCCGGCCTTGTTTATATTTCTCACAAATACAAACAAACCCAACATAAAACCGAAAGTTTATTATATTTGAATATACTTAATCATTGATTTTTACTGTGGTTGCTTGTGTGAACCAATAACGCCTGAGTTTCTCGAAGTAATAAGACCCAACTTTGTACGTGATCGTAAATATTTACGGCAGTTTCATCTATTAACACTGAAATATCAGAAATATTAGTTAATTTGTCTTGTTATTAATTGCTAAAAATCCATCGCGGTTTCTTTCTACATTTAGTTTAGAAGAAACTCACACTGAGCTAAGTTATGTGTATTAGAAATCTAAAACTGTTTAAAACCGTGTATAAAAGAAATTTGATTATTTTTAAATCTAGGTATAATATAATCCGAATTTTAATCAGGAAACTTCGAGGGCAGATAGATCTCTTTAAAATAATATGTGTTTGCCTTATAAACATTGTTCCAGACCGATGTTTATAGGAAATTTAGAGCATATTATTTTAATGAGATCTATATGCCCTCGAAGTTTCTTACATAAAATTAGGACCACCCTGTATTAATACAACTAAAAGTATTTATCAAAATTTTATATTAATTTTAAAATTTTCTTATTGGTTTTTTTATAGAAACGATAAGCAGTTGTCAATAGCTGAACAATTTCCAGGCTGGTTGCCATGTCGTTGGTTTAGGCTTCTTGACGTTTCGAGAAACATATCGCTTTCCTCTTCAGAAGAAATTCTTCTAAAGAATTGCCTTTTCAAATTAAATTAAATTAACTTTCGGTTATCTGGGTAATATGATCGTGATTTTGGAAGGCATTTAATTCTTTAATGGAAAAATGCAAAACTGCAAAATGTCATCCACAAATTTCATCAAATGTAGATTTTTTATTAAAATTTGCAAAAGGAATTACCCTCCATCATAGATATTAAATACAATAAATCACTTAATAAGCAAAACACATAAAATTAAGTCGGAGCTGTGGTGAGGCTCAAGGAACTTCAAGAGTAATTAATTCGTTGACAGGGAATAAATCAACAGTTGAAAAGTACTAATTTAATTTAATTAATATCTGCTCGCGGTTATGCAGATTATAAATAACTCAAAAACAGATGAAGACCTTGTGTGATATTTTAAAGAATTCTTAATTACAATACTTTGGGTTTAATTAAACTTTGCTCATTTGCGAAACACCGAACTAATTTCATTATTTCGAAATAACAGAAACTAATTTTAGACAAATTTCAAAGTTAACTTTTTATTAAATACCGGGACAAATAAAATTTATGGAAATTTTACTGAAAGCGCCATTTTTTTCAGTACATTCACATTTCTACAAGAGATAATTAAACTATCACCTTCTACTAATAATGCAGGTTAGTTTAATATATGAAAATAACTTCCGACAGAGGTCAATCTTTATCATATAAGACAAAGTGGACTAGGATCGCCTGACTACACTACTAAGTTTTTGAATTTAATTCTAAAGAAGTCTGAAATATGTTTTCTTTCAAGTCTTGCTGTGGTGGTGCAATTTTGCTTCAAGTTGACGCTCAGCTTCAGAAAATTTAGAGACAGATGGGGGTTACTTAGAATTTAGTAAGGTCATTTGCAGAACATTTTCTAAGTTCACATTATTAGTAACGATTTAACTACAACTGTTTCAAATATTGCTAGGCGTATTTTGTGTATATGAGTTATTACCTATTGTGAACTGAGAGGTTCGCGTTTTGATTAAGATCGTAAGACTAATGATAATGATATGGGGCAATGGGTGGTGATATGGTGACCAAAAAAGTGGGAGTGGAAAGGCTAATATGTAGCATTCCCCGATAGGGGTCATGAGAATCACACCTACTGGAGCTCTAAAGATCTTGATCACTATCTTCTTTCAAGGAGAATCTAGCTTACAGAGTACAACACGGACACCTATCAATTTGTCAAGAGGTATGTAAGTGACCACTTAGCTCCCAGGTACAACTTCAAAAAAGTTCAAAATGGACAGGGACAGAGAACTTCTCGTTAAAGCCAATCTAACATGGTATATGGACAGCTCGAAGAGAAAGACAGGCGTCGGGGCAAAATACATGAAGCTAAGGAAATGTTTCAAGTTACACTTAGTCTAGGAATAAAGTGAATGGGAGGAACCTTAAAAAACAATTAGGAATTGTTATTTATTCCTAAAGTCGATCAAGTAGAATGAAAGGTAATCAGCATGTACCAGATTAAATCCAGGCTGAAGTGAAAATTTTGGATCCTTTGGTAAGACTAGGAAGTTGGAACGACGTGTCTCTAACCTGAGTACAATGGTGGTAGGTTGATGAATTAGTCAGAACAGGCTCTTCTACAGCTCCTGCCACTGTCAGCTGTGAAAGACAAAAAATAGTGGCAAGCACAGAGGCAAAGAGGCAAAAGGAGTTTTTAATAAGATCATGAAAGAAATACCGAACCAAAGCCCCAGATAAATAAGAAGATAGGACTGATGAGAGTATGTATATTAGAAACTTAGGAAGAAGACACCTTAAGATAATAAATTGCCGTCTGTCAAGAGGAATAGGAGACTACATCCCATGTACTGTGTGATTGTGCAGGCTAGAAAAGTTGAGCTTCAGAAGAAAAAAAACTTTAAGCTGTGGGGCTTAATTAGGAGGCTAAAGTAAAATAAAGATCTACATTAAGCCTATAATTGGCCATAGAAGCAAAAAAGTTTGGTTCTTTAACTTTTACATATATGTAGTTTCTAAATTCTAGGCAGTTCCAGCTCTTCTTGGTTGGAATTACTTTGTCTTCTGGATTTCTATTGCTCCTCGTAGAGCCTTGTTTGTTTTTTGTTAACACTGATGTAAACGTTAAATATGTCTTTTCATTTTTCTCCTGGACTTATGACCACTAGTGTTATGTAACTTATAAGGTTTTATTAGCCTCATAATACGTCTGACCCATAGTAATACATGATAATACGTCGATTCTGAATAAATTAATTATGTATTTATTTTAATTGAATTAATTACAAGCGCATTAAATGCATGTTTCAAATCAATTGTTGAGCACGCTAGATCTTAAACACGAAGTGTCCCATTGTGAAATGTTATAAATTAACGACCACCTATGATGTGGTTCATTTAATGATTTCATTAAAATCGCAGATTATTGTTGATCCGATGTTAACAAAATTAACTACACAAGCTGTTACAAATTCGCTTCTCACTACAGGAGTCTCGGAAATCCGTTTTTGCTTCATTTCGGCCTGGTTTGAGGTGATTGAAAAAAGAAGAACACTTTCTCATGGCAACCCTTTGCCCTCTATCCAATGGCATAATCAATTATTATACTTGTATGTAATGTTCTCTCTCTAGAACCATCATCAACTTAGCGTCTAAACTGTAAGAGTTAGAGACCTGCACTTTTCACAGTTCGTTTTGGCATTAATTACTCTGTCTTGTCATCTGTGAGCAAAACGTGTACGTTATTCAGACTCGGAAATACTGAGACCTACATTTAATAATCTTACGAGTTGAATTTTATTTATTATTTTTTTTTTCAAATGGAATGACCGATATTAATTGCCATGGGTGAATGCAAAATTGAATGCCCTTTCGACTGATATAGGGTTGTCCATACTTATCTTTTTCCAGAAAAATCAGATTCTTTTCTAAAATCCGAAAATGTAACTATGTAACGTCAAGAAGGCCTTGCAAATCCACTTTTCTTTCACATTTTATCAGGCCTGGGACTGATAGTGTCAATATTTACTGGCATGTTTAAAAAGTGGTTTGACAAACAAAAGTAAACCACTAACAACAACTAAAACAATATGCAAAACGAAACAAACTGAAATTCGGAACACAAGGAGAAGAATACTTCCGCTGATTTACATCAATTACTCGAAGTGTCCTCCATTGTGATTAATACACAAACGAATTCGGGTTTTAAAAGACTGTTCAACGTTGGTCAGCATGTCTGGCGTAATTTTTTGAAATGCTACTATAATGTGCTGCCACATATCTTCCGCGGTAGTTGGTGGTGTAACGTAAATTTTGCTTTTTATAAATCCCCATAAAAAAAGTCGCAACTTGTCATATTTGGACACCTTGAAGGTCAACTAACTGGGCCCTCGCGCTCAATCCATCTGTTGGGAAAAGTTTCGTGTAAAAACTGACGAACAGCAGCTGTATTGTGAGGAGCACCATCATGTTGCATCCTGGCATCCACATTCTTCGAAATGTGACTTGTAAAGGAATGTCACCTAACAAATCATCCAGAGTTTTAAAAAGTTTAAATAAACTGCTCCAGTGACAGGGATGCAGGTCAAAAAATAATGGTCCAATGACATGGGTTCCCAAAATTGCTTCCCGCACCTTCAAAGACCATCGTTGGCTATGAGTTGTCCGGAATTGGTGAGGATTTACTGTCATAATAATGACAATTATGACTATTAACGAAACCATTTTTATGAAAAGTAGCCTCATCGGAGAAAATGACCCGTTTAAAAAAAATCATCATCTTGATTTAACATCTCATGTGTCCACTGACAAAACTACAGTCTCCGCTGAAAATCTGTTTTTAGTAACTCTTGGTGTAATTGGATGCGATAAGGATGTGCTGTGCTGTGCTTTTGTAAAATCCTATGTATCGACGTTGTACCAGAGAACACTATACCATCGAGAAGCGACAGAATCGGCGGTTTCTTTGATGTTTTGTGGTCACACTACAGTCGACCGATTTGACAGAAACACAATCGTTTACACTGAGAGAAGTTACACTTTTGAATAGATGTACACTGAACGAACTGCATCAGTATCAAACATTGTTCATATACTCGTAATACAAGGATATGACTGTGGTAAAATGTAGACAAATTAGGTATAATATATAAAAAAATAAAACAAGATGTTGTAACTAATATTTTTATTAAACAGATATAATATTTTTCTGCAATATTTGAAATAGTTTTTTAAAAATAGGTACTTGACAATGCAATAACTTCTTTGGGACAATCTTCCACAATTTTTGCCTCTAGCTCTTCTTGCCCGTTTCTAAGTTAAGGAAACTGTATAGGTATTCCGTTTCGCAATAAGGTTACATTTCCTTTACCAATATTTTTGGTTTCAAAAAAGTGTTCACAAAGCCTATAATTCTTATATATATCCACAATCCTAACAAATATAAAAATTCTCCTAAAGATATTCTCTATACTTATGCAATACCATATTACAAGAAAACGTACCACATTATTTTAAAAATCAAAATACTTTTTTCTGATTTACAGTTTATAGGTAGGTACTTAAAATAATATAATAATAATGATTACCTTTCTAATCCTTACGTAATTTCAAAAGGGTTAATCGTTCACCAGTTTTGGATAAACAATCGCGAAAAGCACAATAATAACCATGCATTTTATTGATTTCAAGTTCATTCTAATTGTAGATGGAAACGAAATGCAATACAAACAAATCCACTCTCAATTAACATTGTCCACCGCCAAAAAACTATTACTCGTTTCTTCTATTTATATTTGGCGGCTCTGACAGCCACTGACAACTGACAATAACACAACCAAATTCGCGCATGCGCATACGAAAACTGTTAACGCAGAAAGCCTTGCTGTCGCTTCTCGTTGATATAGTGTTCTCTTAGTGTTCTCTGGTTGTACTAACACAATTGCAAGGCCTTTTTGACGCTGTTACATAGCTACTTTTTCGGAGAAAAGAATCTGATTTTTCAGGAAAACTGTTAGAGATAAGTATGGACAACCTTAAATCAGTAAAAAGGGCATTCAATTTTGCATTCACCCGTGACAATTAATATGGGTCATTCCATTTAAAAAAAAGTTTTTCAACTCGTAATATTATTAAATATAGGTCCCAGTATTTCCGAGTTTGAATAACGTACATGTTTTGCTCATAGATGATAAGAACGAACTGTTAATACTGCAGATTTCTAAGTTTTACGGTTTAGACGCTATCTAGCCTCATTTAGAGAGCTAAATCGTGATTTTTTTTCAAAAACAACTGATTGTGTCAAAAACGGTAAGTTCTAAACACCATGTACATTTAATAAACTCTACCTAGGGATTCAAAAACGCAATAATATACAGGGTGTCCCATTTAAAATAACATAGTTATGTAGCGCCCACGCGAAATGGAATATCCTTTAAAGATAAAAATATTTTCTTTGCATGGGCCATAATTATGATTCCAGACAACTTTTATTAAAACCATTTTTTTAATAAATTTGGCAGTTACAGAGTTACAGAAGAATCCCTTTTAGGTGCAACGCCCTGTATATTTAATTTACCCCGACAAGATCAATATAAAATTAACATTAACAGGAAGGGTTAACTACTTGTAAGCGGTAAAAATATAGTTTATTTAAATAATTTAATTATTTTGATACAGATAAGATTGGAAATAACAATGGAATGAAATTTGCAANGTGGTTCATTTAATGATTTCATTAAAATCGCAGATTATTATTGATCAGATGTTAAAAAATTAACTATACAGGCTGTTACAAATTCGCTTCTCACTACAGTGGTCTCGGAAACGGTAAGAGATACGAAGTAGCTTAAATGGGGGCAAAGTTGCATAATCAGGGGATCAACATTATACCTCTAAATAATTAAGGCTAAGATGATTAGTTTCCGAAGTATTTGACAAAAAAACGAAATTTTGGAAATCCGTTTTTGCTTCATTTCAGCCTGGTTTGAGGTGATTGAAAAAAGAAGAACACTTTCTCATGGCAACTCTTTGTCCTCTCGAATGGCATAATCAATTATTATATGTAACGTTCCCTCTCTAGAACCATCATCAACTTAGCGTCTAAACCGTAAGAGTTAGAAACCTGCACTTTTCACAGTTGGCATTAATTACTCTATCTTGTCATCTGTGAACAAAACGTGTACGTTATTCAGACTCGGAAATATTGAGACCTACATTTAATAATCTTAAGAGTTGATATTTTTTTTCAAATGGAATGACCCATATTAATTGCCATGGGTGAATGCATAACTGAATGCCCTTTCGACTGATATAGGGTTGTCCATACTTATCTTTTTCCAGAAAAATCTGATTCTTTTCTAAAGTCCGAAAATGTAGCTATGTAACGTCAAGAAAGCCTTGCAAATCCACTTTTCTTTCACATTTTATCAGGCCTGATACTGATAGTGTCAATATTTACTAGCATGTTTAAAAAGTGGTTTGACCAACAAAAGTAAACTACTAACAATAACTAAAACAAAACGCAAAACTGAAACTCGGAACACAACAAGGAGAAGAATACCTAGACCGCTGATTTACATCAGTTACTCGAAGTGTCCTCCATTTTGATTATTACACAAACGAATTCGGTTTTTAAAAGACTGTTCAACATTGGCCAGCATATTTGGCGTAATTTCTTGAAATGCGCTGCCACATATCTACCGCGGTAGTTAGTGGTGTAACGTAAACTTTACTTTTTATAAATCCCTATAAAAAAAAGTCGCAATTTGTCATATCTGGACACCTTGAAGGTCAACTCACTGGTCCTCCTCGCCCAATCCATCTGTTGGGAAAAGTTTCGTCTAAAAACTAACGAACCGCAGTGGTACTGTGAGGTGGAGCACCATCATGTTGCATCCACATTCTTTGAAGTGTGGCTAAAGGAATGTCACCTAACAAATATCTAGAGTGTTTGTTAAAAAGTTTAAATAAACTACTCCAGTTACAGGGATGCAGGTCAAAAAACAATGACAATGGGTTCCCAAAATTGCACCTTCAAAGACCATCGTTAGCTATGCGTTGTCCGGCATTGGTGAGGATTTACTGTCATAATAATGCCAATTATGACTATTAACGAAACCATTTTTAAGAAAATCGGAGAACATGACTCGTTCAAAAAAAAAATCATCATCTTGATTTAATATCTCATATGCCCACTGACAAAACTCCAGTCTCCGCGGAAAATCTACTTTTAGTAACTCTTGGATGGAGAAGGATGTGCTGTACTGTGCTTTTGTAAAGTCCTATGTATAGACATTGTACTAATACAGTTGCAAGGCCTTTTTGACGCTGATACATAGCTACTTTTTCGGACTTTAAAATAGAACCTGATTTTTCTGGAAAACTGTTAGAGATAAGTATGGACAACTTTATATCAGTCGAAAGGGCATTCAATTTTGCATTCACCCATGACAATTAATATGGGTCATTCCATTTGAAAAAAAAGTTTTTAACTCGTAATATTATTAAATGTAGGTCTCACTATTTCCAAGTCTGAATAACGTACATATTTTGCTCACAGATGACAAGATACAGTAATTTATGAAAAAATGAACTGTCAAAACTGCAGATCTCTAACTCTTACGGTTTAGACGCTATCTAGCCTCATTTTGAGAGCTGAAATCATGATTTATTTGTCAAAAACAACTGATTAAGTATGTTGAAAACTGTGAGTTTTAATCGCCATGTATATTTAATAAACTCTACCCAATCAAGGAATTCAAAAACGCAATAATATACAGGGTGTTCCATTTAAAATAACAGTTATATAGCGCCCACGCGAAATGGAATACCCTTTAAAGCTAAAAATATTTTCGTTACATGGCCCACATGATTCCAGACAACATTTATTAAAACCATTTTTTTATAAATTTGGCAGTTACAGAGTTACAGAGGAATCCCTTTTATGTGGAACACCCTGTATATTTAATTTACCCCGACAAGATGAATATAAAATTAACATTAACAGAAAGGCTAAACTACTTGTAAGGGGTAAAAATACAGTTTATTTAAATAATTTAATTATTTTGNTGGAAGCTAAACATACAAAGAATTATTATCATGAAACATCTATAACCATCACAATCATAAGATTACATAGAACAATTAACAACAAAGTACTTAAAGAATATTACCTACTAACTAATAGCGGTTAAACATTTAATTTTCCACTACTTCTATATTTTTTACACTACACTGTCCACCGATCGTCTTGCTACCCATTTGCACACTGTTCTCACTTCAACTGCCTGTCTTTAACTATCTAGGCTTCCTTCCAGAATTCCCTACCTAAGCGTTTCCTTTTTTGCGCTTCCTTCTACCGACCATTAATATTACTTTTTCATTATTATACAACACTCATGTAACAGGTGACGTCGAAGTTGATAAGATACATACGGTTTTGCACAGTATTAAAGTTCAATAAAATCTTGATTTATTTAGACATCATTTATAAAATTTATTTATTTTCAAGTTTGACAAGATAATATCTGAAAATTTGAATAAACAGTTTTTAAAGATACCTTCGAAATGAAATAAATGCAAGAGAATTTTCTTTTTCTATTTCAAAGACTATGTTTATATGAACTTTGTGATTTTCGCACAATGATCGGCAGTGATTATGCCATGCCAATGATTAAAATTTAAAATTACTTGTATTAATGTCTACATTCATCAATAAAACGTATAGTACTGATTAAGAGATGCAAAAAAGTACGTTAATACAATAACAAAAAATCATTCAATGTGAGAAAACCAACGACCGCGAGATATTTATATAATGCACTAAACATCGATTGAAATTTCATGTTCCCTAGTACTATAACGGCCTTTTTCCATTATATTTAAGTCAGTTTTTCGTTCTGTGTATAATTTTATGTTAACCAAGAGTGCATGTACGTCTTCATCAAAAAGATAAAGTGAGAGAATCATTGTTTTCGTATGAGCTTAAACCCTAAAGTGATTGGGAATCATAACGTTCCAATCAAGACGTAAGTGGTCTGCAGGAAAAGGGACAGAACACGGCAGCGGGAAAGTGAGTTCGTGTGGGAGCGAGGAACATCTGCAATATGGCAAGAAATTCGGAGCAAGTGTACGTATCTGGTCCATAAAGACAAGATGTCACACAATCGATTGGAGAAAGAAACAAGCCGCGTTGATATTGTGAGGGACACCGCGACATACACTACACAAACAGGGCAATTCGATCTGCCGGGTCAAATCAGGACCGTACCTTGAACAACTCTTTGCCAATTTAATAATGTTTCGGTTTTATCGGCCAGAAATAAAAGAGACGCTACGCTTCTCAATAACATTCGTCCTGTTAAAGTTAAAAGCTCACCTTCATTGCCAATCAGGCCTTTTTCCTTTCATATGGGTTCGCTATACATATTTCACTAGTTCAATCCTTTTATATGTTTCTTTTTCTATAAGATGTACAAAGTTATTTCTTTTTCGTATTAAAATATATTTCCTCTGTTAATATTGTTAATAATAATTTATCGGTCGACAAAGAGAACTTTCATGGTGAAAAATTCCCGAAGAAATTTGGGAAATAAAAAATGCCGACTTTGGAAAAAGGTTGCATATATATTTGCAAAATATTTTTTCATAATCAGCCGAAGAACTTTTTTTATTTATCTCAAATTTTTGTTTTTCAGAAAACTTACAACACTGAAGAGTAAAGAATAGAATGTTAGTATCAAATTAAAATATAAATTAATAAAAAAATAAATGTAATGAAAAGTGAAAAAAAAAGTATATTTGTATCTATCCGTTGATTATAAAAAAATATTTTGCAAATCCTTGTGTCACATTTTTCGAGATCCCAGCGTCGACAACATCTATTTTAACTTTTTATTATGAAAGTTCTCTATGTGAGCATAGAAATTATTCAATAAAATACGGTGTGGGTTGTAGCATACATTATCAAAACATGACCACCTTAAAAATGAAAGTGCAGCAGCCTCCAATGTCTCTCTTCTTGAGAAGAATTCAGGATAGATGCCCCTGCGTCATGAGATTGCAATTTAAATACCGATATTGTCACCTCCTTCGATAAAGAATCAATGTGTTTGCTGCCATTGTCTAATAGTCAATTCCAAGAGATAGTTCTTCATCATTGACTTTCCTGCCATAGACTGATGAAAAAAAAAAAAGTTATTTCGTTGCAGTGGTATTCAATATCCTCTACTCCATCCTCATTGGTTCTCTTTGTGGTTGTCTAATAAGGAACAAAGCAAGGATATGGACAGGAGATGCGTTTTATGCTTATTCATCTTGAAAGAAAAAGCTTGTAGAAAAAATAATGGTATAATATATAATATATTTATATTAATCTAAGTGATCGATACCTATAAATTGATAAACATACGATTCAGATTTTCCTTTTAATCACGTATATGGTGTAATTGGTATGTCAGATGCTGTGTTTAACGTTGCAGACTCTGGATTATAGATCTGCAGAGTTGGTTGTGGATTGGAGTCAAAGCAAGGCGAAGGAAATTTCGGAATTTGGACAGGGGAGGCTTTGGCTTCTTTGATTGGCAAAGAAAGCGCGCGTTGACTAAGAAAACGGTGGAAAATTGGTAAAATTTGAATTAACCCAAGTCGTCAATTTAAATTGAGTATAATATAAGATTCTAATTAATAATACGTTATGGTTATATTTTGGTGGATTAAAAATTTTGTAATTGTCGCGTTTTTCCACGTACCAACGTGGTGCATTTTTGTTTTGATTGCATTTTACTTTGTGAAATAAGTTTAATGTTACAGGAGTCTGGATTCCCCGTCTAGTCTAGTTTAGAATACCTTCACATTTTCTCTTCTTATTTGATATCTCTGTGTTACTAGTGCCAAACAGTAATTTTTTGTTCATTTTAATAACTTCCTTTCTTTGGTGAAACAACGATTTTTACTTAAATTCAAGCCTGAGAATTTGCTAGAGATTCAGTAATACCAGAGTTCATTCAAGTCAAATATTCAATTTTTCCATAAATAAACCAATTTCTTCTAGTAATTTGAGTCTGTAATTTTTGGTGTTTTTTAGTAGCAATTATTGCACTTTTAGGTGAAGTCAGTAGCAAATATTTAAAAAACTTTGCTCCATTTTTTTATCTAACTTCGCTAATTTTCAGTTTATATCTCGATTATTGTTCCAAATTCGTGTCATATGCCTACCATGGCATATATCTATATAGCGAGTTTACTCACTTTTTGTTTAAAATTTTTATCACCATTAGTAAATTTTAATTTCATTTCCATCTTTACCAAAATTTTGCTTTTATCCTTCTGTGATTAGGAAAATAGTTTATCTCTTTCATGTAAACATACTACACTGTAAAAGAATTTCACTCAAATTTCACTCAATGTCACTCAATATGTATCAATTTCTGTCCACATCCGATTGAGTGAAATTTTCACTCTATTAGTATGAGTACAACTGAGTGAAACTATCAGAAATGAGTGAGTTATACTTAAATTCGAGTTACTACTAACTATCAAATGAGCGACTTTTGACTCTATTCTGAGTATATAAAACCAATTTAGAGTTGACTTTTTTTCTAATATGATTTAAATTTAACTATTATTAAATCATTTTTTTTACTCAGACTTGGTTTTTAATGAACCAATGGTAATGGTTTTTATTGAGTGCAAAAATAAATCACTCATAAATGATTAATTAGGATATACAGTGTTGAAATTAATTCACTTCGCGGGGCCTCCTCCTGTCCTGGCTGAGACCCGCCATCTGAGGAGACCCGCCGCCGCCGGCTAAAGCCTGGTCTCCTGGCCATTACGCTTTTCTGAAGCATCTAACGGGCTCCTATCAATTGTGGTCGAGATTACAGAAGCAAAATGTAAGTGGTGCCATCTTCACGGCGCCATTCAAATTACTCGAATTAATATACATTTAAACTCACTTAGTAATGAGGACATTTACTCCGATTTAAGTACAAGTGCACCAAATACGAGTTTACGTGAAGAATTTATTTTAGGAGTATCTATATTTGAGTGAAAGTACTCTACTAATTTATTCTAATTCCATTTTTTTATTTTAATTAGATGTATTAATTTCTTTTAGTCTTTTAGAATAATAGCAATAAATACCCACATATAAATCTTGGCTTTATACTCAACTAGAAAGAACCTACACTTAAACCCTGAACTAATTGGAACTAATGTTGAACCATATTAGAAATGCAAATTTTTCGGTGGTGGGTTGGTACAATACTTAAACTCCCTCGAGTTAAAATTCTGAGGGATTTAACTTCGCAGAACGAGAATGTTCGGAACTGGACCAATACTTCCAATCCACCTATCAGAAAATTCATAACTTAGTTATTAGTCAACAGATATTAGTTATAAGTTTAGTTCGACGTAAATATTGCATTCTCTGGTGTCCACCGGCTACCCAGTCCACCGGTCCACCAAGTTACTTTTGCAAGAGAGATTGTTGCTCAGTTAGGTCTCCCATTCAATATAAATCTCTAAGTTTAAGCAAGCACCCCTAATTGCATTACAAAAAGTTGAATGGAATAGCTATTTAATTTTTACATGGTCTCACGACTACCACATATACGAGTATATTGCAAATCGTAGAGTTAATTACTTCAATAAAAACTTAACTTAAAATACTAACTTGGAAGGAATATCTAACTAATTTGAACTTTAGTAATCACATCAGTTTTCTTATCCGCAATATAAAGAATATTGTCTCTTCCTGATGAGTTCTGGCGATAATTCAAGTTACATCGTATACATTTGCAGACCAATTCAAAAACTGCTCGTATTATTCGTATTGCAGATAAAGTTTGAAACTTGGATTCCTCCAATATCTCGACAATAGTGGACGGAACTTTTATCGTAACTTGCTCTCTTTTATTCAGTGCGCTTTGATAACGCTAGAAAAAGAAATGTATTATATTGAATATTGGGTAGTTCGTGTAGGATAATCTGAACTGCTTTTTACTGCCAAAACTTGTACGGTGGAAATCGAAGTAGATACTTTTTCGTAGTTGAACACATTGAAATTCATTTACATTTAAAATGTTTGCTTGTCTGCGTAATTAATAATATTCTTAAAATATCAGGGACATATTATGTAATCAAAGGAAAATAATAGGATGGGTTCCATAACAAAAATTATATAGGGTGTCCCGAAATTCATGCAACAAAATTTGGTCACAGATTCTTAAGACAAATTTAGGGGACCCGTATTTTTTATTTTTGCCAAGTGGCCCTTTCTTTCGGAGTTACAGCCCCCTGAAGTCCGTCGCTAAGAATAATCTTCTTTTTATATCTCAGAACCCTATTGTACGAAAATCACTAAATTTGGTACACAGGGGTTTAATGACATGTGCTACGGTTTTTGGCGGGGAACCTCCTTAAGACAATTTTTCGTCTTTGGAGCCAAAAAAATTTGGTCGCATATTTAAATTTCTTAAAAATTATCAGTCCACTAGAAAGCCATTAAATTTAGACTTTTTGTCTGCTTATACTTTTTTCGTAAAACGCAATGTTTTCGAGAAAAATGTCAAAATGTGATCGAATACATCTTGATCTTGATTCGACATTTTCCTCAAAAACGTTGCGTTTTATGAAACAAATATCAAGAGACAGAAAAGTTTCTAAATTCAATGGCTTTCTAGCTAACTAATAATTAAAAAAAAATCAAATTTGCGACCAAATTTTTTTGGTACCAAAGACAAGGGGGCCCACGAAAAACTGTCCTAAGGGGGTTTCTCGACAAAAAGCGTAGCACTGTGAGATTCCACATGTCATAAAATCCCTGTGTACCAAATTTAATGATTCTCGTACAACATGGTTTTGAGATATAAAAAAGACTTCTTAGAGGCAAATTTAAGGGGACTGTAACTCCGAAAGAGGGGCCAGTTGGCAAAAATAAAAAATACAGGTCACCTAAATTTGTCTTAAGAATCTATGACCAAATTTTGTTGCATGAATTTCGGGACACCCTATATTTAAATATGTTATGAAAGTTAAAACGAAATTTTATGTACGTGGCTAGAATGGCATTCAACGTGAAAAAATTAAGTTTCAACTGAAACCAGTGTCGTANCCCTGTATATTTAATTTACCCCGACAAGATCAATATAAAATTAACATTAACAGGAAGGGTTAACTACTTGTAAGCGGTAAAAATATAGTTTATTTAAATAATTTAATTATTTTGATACATATAAGATTGAAAATAACAATGGAATGAAATTTGCAATATTAAACAATTTTCCGCGATATTCTCTTTGCTAAAAGGTTTATTTTATTTATATATGTAGATCCATGAGCAATTATTTAAAATTACGATTTTAAAATAGTGCCACGTTCTATTATCCTATCAGGAAAAATGACTTTATTATAATAATACTAAAGAGGTAGTATGTCTTTGTGTTAAGTTTACATAAAAATGCACTTTTTCCTTTTGAGTCCTCTGTAGTCTGCTCTTATTTAAAATTCTCTTATAAAACTGCAGTATAAAGTACGCTTCTACAATATTAAGATTTTGAACGGAATTCTAAAATAGCTCGTACCTCTAATTCCACACTTTTAATCTTTTGTAACTGGTATAAAATTCATGATGTACTCTTAGTCTCTTACACCAGTAGTTTCTCAACCATGATAAAAATTTAGCAAATAATGTCACAGAATATATGAAGTTATAAATTAAAACCGTTTATGAAAAATTTGATTATTTTTAGATCATTTAAAATATACCTGTTATAAAAAATACATGTAATGTTTGTCTAAATTAGGTACCCTATTATAACTTACAATTCGGTATTATTCGGAACATTCTGCTGACGAATGATCTTAGCTACTTATACATATTTCGGACGGTGTACTTTAATAAAACTGATTAAAAATGTTATGCATAAAATTTATTTGTTTACTCTGATGGAAAGAGTTACTTCTCAAGTTTTATAGCGTCACTGTTACATTCTCTATATGTTTTCAATTTGTTTAGTATTATTTATTTATTCATATCTGTTTTGACATTAGCAATAAATTTTTTTGAATATCTACTTTTTTTTAATGGTATATTGTATTGTAAAACTATTAGATATTATCTAGTGCTTCACAAATCAAACAATACATATAGGTACTTGTACACTATATATGTATTTTATTTTAAGAATATTTGATACAGCTATTATGCTGTAGGATATTGTAGTAAATTTTAAGTAGTAATATTTATGAAAAAATAATTTGGCAATAGTAGGCACAAGGAGCCATAATTACAACAATGTGCAGTTACGTATTCACATAGAAATTATTGTTTTACAGTTTAACATTAGTTGTGAAAAAAATTCAATTTAAACATTTTGGGTTTGACCACCCAGTTTTAAAAATATTTGAGAACGCTGCGTAGTACTTTTATCCAATTAAATATCTCCGTATTTGCTAAAGAAATCGCGAACGATGTTTTGGCTGTATTGTATTATTTATATAAAATAACGAAAAGTAATCTAAGTACACTATGAATAATGTTAAAGGCAAAAAATGATCTTATAGAAAATCGCAATTGAATTCTAAATTAAAAATGTTGCGCTTATCGGCAATAGAAATACAATGTAAAAATGAATAAATTTGACTGTGGAAAACCCTGTAGATTCTTTTATTTCTTAAATCAGCAGAAAATTGCGTTTGAAACAATGTCATAAATTGTATTTATTCAAAAAATTAAAGTGTCTGGACAAACAAATGATTTTTCGATAGCTGTAGTATTCTGAGAAATAATAAGTGTTCTATAATGTAAGATAATAACATAACCACTTAATTGTGCTCATTCGAATGCACTGTTGAGTGTGCACATTGTGTTTTTTGATATATCTTTTTTTTCTCAGAAATATTTTCGGCTCCTAAGAAATAACTTCAGATTATTGTTGAGCAAACAACCTTGAAAATAGGAGAGAGAAAATGTTGTAACAATTTAGAATTATAACAATTGGAAATTCAAAAGTTGTACAAAAATCTTGCTTTTTTAATTGGGTTCTATGCAAAAAATATTGTCTACTCTAAGAGGGCAACATGTATGGATCTTGCTTAATACACGACACTCGTTAAAGATCTTAAAATTTTTTTGTTGCATTTTTTGCTCGTATAAACAAATTTGAGATCCGTGGTCAACTTTATGAATAGTCATTAAAAAACCGGAAAAGTACCAAAAATTTAGGGCTGTTTAACCTTTTCATTTTAAGACATAGAGAAAACTTATTTTAATAAAATTTTATGTCAAAATTGACACCTTTCACCTGAAAATTTTATCAAAGTAGGCTATAGCCACAAAAAATAGTTTGTTTTTTCCTCGTTCATGTCACCTTTACCACAGACAATATAGCTTATCGCCACAGACTGCGTGTTAAATGATGGAAATTGGTAGCCTAAAATGAATGCAGGGTCTCCTTAACCGGCATCCAGCTATAAAATTTAGCGTGGTAACTCTTCTACTTGGTAATAGGCAGCAGTTCTAGCGGTGGCTTTGTTGCCAAATGATAACTGCCAAATAAATTCGATGCATTCAATTATGTAATTAAAGAGATATGGAACTTATCTTTTGTTTGGAAATGACATTTGTGATAAATGCTATATAAAATAAATCAAGTTAGAATTAAAGCTATTAATTTACCGAATTAATTATTTATTTTATATCACCTTGGAATGGGAGAATTCAAAAACTTGAAATTAATGTTTTTAGATTTGTGCGTCGACGTGCGTATTGTAGTATAACAACCCTATGTTCGATCGACAAAAAATACGTAAACGAACGTAGTTGTGGCCAAAAATATGTGTTCGTCATGAGGAACACCTACGTTGTATACATCTCTTTTTTAATTGATTGACCGGAAGGCGCTGGCTACTAACTTTAAAGAGGGGATGTATGGTTCAATTTTATAAAACAAAGACAGAGTAAAAACACCTAACTTTATTATTTATGTACAACAATCTTCAAATTAAACATGTGACAAATAGAAAGAACAACAAAAACATTAACAACCATTTAACATAGAATGAGAGTGCCAGGCTCACCTAGAGCTCCTGTGGGGAAAGAGCATGGNCCGAAAGAGGGGCCAGTTGGCAAAAATAAAAAATACAGGTCACCTAAATTTGTCTTAAGAATCTATGACCAAATTTTGTTGCATGAATTTCGGGACACCCTATATTTAAATATGTTATGAAAGTTAAAACGAAATTTTATGTACGTGGCTAGAATGGCATTCAACGTGAAAAAATTAAGTTTCAACTGAAACCAGTGTCGTAGATACGAAACACGCCACTGAAAAGAAAAAATCGATCTCTCTTGACTTTCTTCCTGAATTTTTATGCAAGGTAATTAATAAGGTGTATAAAAGAAATCAGAGAGCATGAAAAATGTTGCAAGTTTACCGTATAAACCCATATTCAAACGTCATTTATATTGAAATTAAAAAAATAAATAAACTGTTTTTGTTATGTAATAAAATTGCGATTTGTTATTAAATTGCGATTTTTAATTCAGTGACGTACACTCCGTGCCTCGTATATCGGCAAAAATAATTGGAAATATACGTATGCTACACTATGAATTATTAGATATTTTTAAGGAAAAGAGTGTTTCAAGGTAATAGCTGTTATTCTTGAGTTATGAGTATCTGAAGTCACAGTGCAAGTAGTTCGGTTTATAGGGATATTTTTTTAAAGTATTAAAAATAGCGTTTGAGTATATAATAAATAAAACAAACTATTATATTAACAACTAATAAGAATATAAACATAATATGTTTTTCTTAATTATATTTTTTGACTTGGAGTGTTTTCGAACAAGAAAAAAAAAAGAAAACAAATGTGTTAAAAAATTCTGGTTAGTACAAATCTGGAGAACATAGACACCATATGACAGGACGTCTACTTCCTGTTCATCTTTTTGGATATTATTCGTTTAACAACTGCTTTATTGAACATTTATCATCATCAATTTCTTCAACATTATTCTTCGGAAAAATTAAAAGTTAAAATAATACAAATTCAACAAACATTATTTTGTTGACACTTAATACTTTACTTTTATTTATACTCTTAAGGTCGGCGTTTTATAGACAAGAAATTGCACTTTTAGAAAATATTTCTTTAATCAGTAACTTCATATTCGTAGGACTTTTGCAGACCTATTATCGGCCAAAGCGATTTGTAAATTACATTTTGATTATTATAAGCTTATAAGATTCTTCGTACAACATTTAATATCCCCATTTAAACATGTCATATTGCATCGTAATTTTATATATTACGTAAAGTCGGTGAAAATACCACTCAAAAATGTAATTTCAGTCCAACCCTTGAAGACAAAAAAAAACCTAGGGCAATTACTGCGACTGTCGACACCTTTTCGACATTTTCCAAACTATACAAATGTTGAAATACAAGGATTTCTGTATTTTTTTGTTGTGAACAGAAAACATAGTCACCCATCTAAACATTGGAAAATATACCTTTCCTGTTTTGTCGAGAGTTTTGTAAAAATTAATTACTATTTGTGATTAATTCATGTGTTAATAGTTTCTTAAAAGCATACTGCACGGGGTGTGAATACTTTTATTCCGCGATTTTCTGTACGTTCAACAGACGTGTAAATTTCAGGAAACGTAATGATAAACATGACATTTAAAAATATGTTTTTTTTTCTTGTTCTTATACCCTGCCGAAAATTTGCATAACTACTTTAAAGAGATATTGTGTCTAACTTGCTTAGATTTTCTAAAACTGTCAACAAAAAAACAAATACATTTTGTAGTGTATTATCTAAAAAATATTAACATAACAGAACAACTGATGCTATAACTGTAACTGATTGTTACTATTATCTTGGAACCGTAAATGGCAATAATGTAAATACGAGTACATCAAGGAGATCCTTCTTTTGCTTAGAATTGCATGAGAATTATTAAGGAACATTAACCTCAATTATTTGAGTAGTGTATATTCCCTATGGTTTAACGATAGGGAATGACGAATTGTGACGAAACAGTTTTTCTTTTAACAGCTGTACGTGAGTCACACTGAAATGAGATCTATTGATATTCATCATAGAAAAACGGAGACGTGAAAAATAACAGAGGTCAACATTTTGTTTGAAAAAAAAACATCGGATTCTATCTAGGTACTCTGGGGTTTTTGGGGTAGCTGATTCCGATGCCAAAATCGGTTAAGCTCCATCACATCAGGTTCAAGGTGATTTGCAGGTCAAACTAAGAAAAGGTGGTTAAATAAATCTAAAAAAATACATACATAGGTTTTTTGGGCCGCTGAAGCTGAATCCGATGTCACCTCACCTCACGTTCAAGGTCGTTTGAAGGTTAAACTAAGAATAGGTGAAAAGGATTGGAAAATTTTTTTACGAATACTTCCTACTTTTGTCTTTTTATCTGTCTTCCTTTTTACCTGTACACCTGTTTGTTTGCTTGTTAGTCTGTATTTATTGTCCGCCCCTATTCATCCTGCCTTTCTACCAGCCTTTCTGTCGGTAACTTTGTCTATCTTCCTGTCTAACTAAATAACTGTATGTTTATATCTGTCTATTTTCTGCCACCCTCTGTCTAAATGTCCACTGACAGTCTGACTGTCTCCTTGTCAGTTCGTCTTTTTACCTTTCTGCCTACCAACTAACCTCACTCGGTTTTGCATGATTGTACAAAAATTAGATTAAAAAAAAAAACTTTTGAAAGACCAACAAATTAATTCGCTTCTCAGCATAAGTATATTAATCGTAATTCGGGCGAGAACGCTTACGTTGTTCCTGGAATGATCTTCGAATCGATTTTCTTTTATGTGCTTTATTTGTGTCCCTCTTTAGATTCCAGCAATAGTCTGCTAACATATTCTTGCCCCAAACACCTTGATATCTTTGTTCCTGGTACATTTTTTCTCCTAGTTCTTCATTAAAAGCTCCCAGATTTTCTGGGAACCAATCAAGATGAGAATGAAGAAAATGAAGTTTCAGATTCATATGACATTTAAGCAGAGAGTGGCAGAAAAACAGACAGATAGAAATATTTAGTCATTTAGTCAGACAGGAAGATAGACAAATTTACTGACAGACACAGAGAAAATAAAGGCGGACGATAAGATAGACTAACAAGCTAACAAGCAGGTGTGCAGGTGAAAAGGCAGACAAACAGACAAAAGCAAGCAGGTGAGCGTTCGTAAAAATTTTTCCAATTTTTTTTAACCTCCTATTCTTACTGTAACCTTCNAATGACGAATTGTGACGAAACAGTTTTTCTTTTAACAGCTGTACGTGAGTCACATTGAAATGAGATCTACTGGTATTCATCATAGAAAAACGGAGACGTGAAAAATAACAGAGGTCAACATTTTGTTTGAAAAAAAAACATCGGATTCTATCTAGGTACTCTGGGGTTTTTGGGGTCGCTGATTCCGATGCCAAAATCGGTTTAGCTCCATCACATCAGGTTCAAGGTCATTTGCAGGTCAAACTAAGAAAAGGTGGTTGAAAAAAATACATACAAAGGCTTTTTGGGCCGCTGGGGCTGAATCCGATGTCACCTCACCTCACGTTCAAGGTCGTTTGAAGGTTAAACTAAGAATAAGTGAAAAGGATTGGAAAAATACGAATACTTCCTACTTTTGTCTTTTTATCTGTCTTCCTTTTTACCTGCACACCTGTTTGTTTGCTTATTAGTCTGTATTTATCGTCCGTCACTATTCATCCTGCTTTTCTACCTGTCTTTCTGTCGGTAACTTTGTCTACCTTCCTGTCTGACTAACTGTATGTTTATATCTGTCTGTTTTCTGCGACCCTCTGTCTAAATGTACACTGACAGTCTGGCTGTCTCCTTGTCAGTTCGTCTTCTTACCTTTCTGCCTACCAACTAACCTCACTCGGTTTTGCATAATTGTACAAAAACTAGATTAAAAAAAACTTTTGAAAGACTTCAACAAATCAATTCGCTTCTCAGCATATGTATATTAATCGTAATTCGAGCGAGAACGCTTACGTTGTTCCTGGAATGATCTTCGAATCGATTTTCTTTTATGTGCTTTATTTGTGTCTCTCTTTAGATTCCAGCAGTAGTCTGCTAACATATTCTTGCCCCAAACACCTTGATATGTTTGTTCCTGGTACATTTTTTCTCCTAGTTCTTCATTAAAAGCTCCCAGATTTTCTGGGAACCAATCAAGATGAGAATGAAGAAAATGAAGTTTCAGATTCATATGACATTTAAGCAGAGAGTGGCAGAAAAACAGACAGATAGAAATATTTAGTCATTTAGTCAGACAGGAAGATAGACAAAATTACTGACAGACACAGAGAAAATAAAGGCGGACGATAAGATAGACTAACAAGCTAACAAGCAGGTGTGCAGGTGAAAAGGCAGACAAACAGACAAAAGCAAGCAGGTGAGCGTTCGTAAAAATTTTTCCAATTTTTTTTTACCTCCTATTCTTACTGTAACCTTCAAACAACCTTGAAAATAAGGTGATAGATGTCTACCGATATCGGATTCAAACCCAGCGACCCAAAGAACCTATGTATGAATTTTTTCAACCATGTTTTCTTAGTTTGTCCTTCAAATGACCTTGAACCTCGGCATCGGAATCAGCGACCCCAAAAACCCCTGGGTACCTAAGTAGAATCAGGTGTTTTTTCAAACAAAATGTTGACCAGTCTAATTCAGAATATAGTATACAATGCAAATTATTTTCATTGACACAAAAGTTACAGTCTTCAAACAATCTTACCACATTATAAAATTAAAACAATTAATATGAATGAATGATTACATGTATCTACAAATAACATCACGACCTTTTGTAAAATGTTGAAATTACTGATATTTTTCAAGACACCTTATCGAATTGACAACGAGCGAACTGTCGAATTATCGATAGGTTCACAATTTTATAAACTGTAACTTGTAATTGTTGATGCAACACTTCTAAACTGACGTTTTCGACACAAATTTTAGTAACTGATTATAAAACATCCTGTAGTTATCTTTTAGTTGTGCTAAATATTATTTTCTGTGCTTGATTCATTCAAAACTAAGTTCGTTTAAGCTTGACCTTCATAAAAATATTCGTACACTGTCCTATCCCTACCCCTTCAAGAGGTTTCCAACCCTGTTTCAAAAACATAATCATCTATCAAAAGTGAATTTGGATGTCGATTTTTTCTCAGCCCGCTCAATTAATCTATAAGATCCGAATATACCGTTTACAATAAATCATGGAATGACATGATGATGCTGGATATTTAAAGGAATAAAGGGCATGCAAACTTTGCCGGATTGTCGCAGGTAGGGCGTCGAGACGCCAGTCCGTCCGGCGCCCGGCTCAGTTGATGACGGGTCGATCAGGCAACTTCATGGCTAACTAGCATGTCTGTGTTGTTAGTTTATGGCTTACCGTTCGGAATATTATTAACTCGGAGGGGTAATTCCGCAAGCTGAAAATAGTTTTATGGTTCGTATTTCTCGAAATTGCGAATTGTGTCAAGGAAACGGCGATAAAAAAATGTTCTGAACGCATTTAATTCAAACAGTATTATATAAAAAATCGGATATGCACCAATATTATACATGTACTAGATAAGAATAAACATATCACTGTAAAAAAATCGATGTGAGTGAAAGCAATAAAGGTTCACAGAGAATCCATTTAGTGAAATTATTGAATACATTTTCACTCAATATTGGTCATTTTACTCATTTGTGACTATATTTAAACTAAAACTGAGTACTTTCACTTAAATAAATTCTTTACGTAAACTCGTATTTGGTGCACTTGTACCTAAATCAGAGTAAGTGTCCTTATTACTAAGTGAGTTTAAATGTATATTAATTTCGAGTAATTTGAATAGCGTCGTGAAGATGGCACCACTTACATATTGCTTCTGTAATCTCAACCACAGTTGATAGGGGCCCGTTAGATGCTACAGAAAAGCATGATCGTCAGGTGAACAGGCCTTAGCCGACGGCGACGGGTTTCAGCTGGCGGGTCTCGAGCAGGACAGAAGGAGGCCCCGCGAAGTGAATTATTTTGAACACTGTATATCCTAATTAATCATTTATGAGTGATTTATTTTTGCATTTAGTTACTTAAAAACCAAGTCTGAGTAAAAAATGACAATAATAGTTCAATTTAATTTATATTAGAAAAAAGTCAACTCTAAATTGGTTTTATATGCTCAGAATAGAGTCAAAAATCACTCAATTGATAGTAGTAACTCGGATTTGAGTAAAACTCATTAATATCTGATGTAATAATTTCAGTCAGATGTACTCATACTAATAGAGTGAAAATTTCATTAAAAAAAAGTTGTGTTTAATTTATATTAAAAATTTAAGCTGATTTGAATTAATTCTAATACTTTGTATAAAATTCTCATAATATGAAGTCACATATGATTCATAGTACCAAAAGTACTAACGAAAAACCTGATATTTTATTAATAATGTTATAAACTTCCAAAAAAACTGCTTCCGACAATGATGATTCTGGAAAAGCATATTTAATTAATTTAACTTGTTTTAATTTGTTAATTATTACTAGAAAAGCTCCCATTATTATCACTATTTAATAATTTATTCCTTTTTATTTATTTTTTGTAAAACATACGAAGAAAAATAAATTTTTCTACTACTTGTGTGGTAAACTTCCAACTCTTAAAATGTGCATATGTTGTATTAATAATAAATTTAAGTATTCTCTTGTGTCCGTTCCATTATTGTTATTGTATTTTATGAAATGTTGATTCACTAGTAGATATAATTAGTAATGCGCATTATTATAGATTTCCCTACATTTTGTCCAAATACAAGTTAATGCATTTATTACTGGTTTCCCACATAATTAGTAAAAAATTTATATTTTTGACTACACTGTAAAAAAACTCGGTGTGAGTGAAAACAATAAATGTTTGGAGTGAATCCATTGAGTGAAATTATTGAGTACATTTTCACTCAATAATGGGCATTTTGATCATTTTACTCATTTGTGAAACTAAAACTGTGTANTTAAATGTATCGAAAACATCCAGCGCAACCGTACAGTTTACAATGGGTTTAGGAAAAGTTCTCAACCTTATTAATAATTCCTACACTGTAAAAAATCGGTGTGAGTGAAAGCAATAAAGGTTCAGAGTGAATACATTGAGCGAAATTATTGAGTACATTTTCACTCAATATGAATTTTACTCATTTACTCCTTAAATAAATTCTTCGCGTAAACTCATATTTGGTGCAGTTGTACCTAAATCAGAGTAAATGTCCTCATTACTGAGTGAGTTTAAATGTATATTAATTTCGAGTAATTTGAATAGCGTCGTGAAGATGGCACCACTTACATATTGCGAAGTCAATTATTTTCAACACTGTATATCCTAATTAATCATTTATGATTGACTTATTTTTGCACTCGATATTTAGTTAATTAAAAACCAAGTCTGATTAAAAAATGACTCATTAATAGTTAAATTTAAATTATACTAGAAAAAAGTCAACTCTAAATTAGTTTTATATCTCAGAATAGAGTAAAAAATCACTCAATTAATAGTTAGTAGTAACTCGGATTTGAATAAACTCACTAATTTCTGATGCAATAGTTTCATTCAGATGTACTCATACTAATAGAGTGAAAATTTCACTCAAATAAAGCTGTTTTTAATTTATATTAAAAATTTAAGCTGATTTGAATTAATTCTAATACTTTGTATAAAATTCTTATTAGATGAAGTCACATATGATTCTTAATACCAAACAGTACTAACGAAAAACCTGATATTTTATCAATAATGTTATAAACTTCCAAAAAAACTGCTCCCGACAATGATGATTCTGGAAAAGCATATTTAATTCATTTAATTTGTTTTAATTTGTTAATTATTATTAGAAAAGCTCCCATTATTATCACTATTTAATAATTTATTCCTTTTTATTTATTTTTTGTAAAACATACGAAGAAAAATAAATTTTTCTACTACTTGTGTGGTAAACTTCCAACTCTTAAAATGTGCATATGTTGTATTAATAATAAATTTAAGTATTCTCTTGTGTCCGTTCCATTATTGTTATTGTATTTTATGAAATGTTGATTCACTAGTAGATATAATTAGTAATGCGCATTGTTATAGATTTCCCTACATTTTGTCCAAATACAAGTTAATGCACTTATTACTGGTTTCCCACATAATTAGTAAAAAATTTATATTTTTGACTACACTGTAAAAAAACTCGGTGTGAGTGAAAACAATAAATGTTTGGAGTGAATCCATTGAGTGAAATTATTGAGTACATTTTCACTCAATAATGGGCATTTTGATCATTTTACTCATTTGTGAAACTAAAACTGTGTACTTTCACTCAAATATAGGTACTCCATAAATAAATTCTTCGCGTAAACTCGTTTTTGGTGCACTTGTACCTAAATCAGAGTAAATGTCTTCATTACTGAGTGATTTCACCCCTTATCATATCCGGATTCATTGCCTTTGTCTGTTCCTATCGTCCCATTAGGTTATCTCGTGACCGTGGTGTGGTGGATGGCAGTGTGGCGTATGGTGTGCTTTGAAGTTGGACAAGTATCGGTTTCTCTGGTTATTCTAGTGAAAATTGTATTTAAATGCAGTGATTTAATTACAATAATTAGAGACAATATATTAAGTCTGTATTAATATTTTGTTAAATAAGCGGATAGTTAAATTATCTATAATTTACGTATTTGTAACGTACAATATAGGTTATGGCAATCTGTTCGTCCAATCAGCTCACCAATTCCTTTAATCGAGACCTAAATACTTAAATATTGTCTCTAAAACAGATATGTGTAGAAACCACTGTGGCTGTTTAGTAGTTTATAATTTTAATACAATAATATTTGAATTAAAATTAAAAGAGAATATATACCAAGTCTGAGTCTTATGTACTCAGAATAGAGTCAAAAGTCACTCAATTGATAGTTAGCAGTAACTCGGATTTGAGTAAAACACTCACTTCTGATGCAATAGTTTCACTCAGTTGTACTCATATTAATAGAGTAAAATTGAATGAAATTTGAGTGAAATTTTTTTAGTGATTAATCACTGACGACATAATAATTTTAAATTAAATGAAACTATACGGTTCGATAAACAAATTTTTGCTACCAAGAACCAGTACTTTCAGTTCCGATTAAGAGTCGATTAACTGATCAGACAATTATATTGTATTCACAATAATTTCAGTAATAGACCAGGCAAGTTAGACAATAAATCAGCAATTTTTTTCTGATGAACCGATAGAGTTGCGGTTTTCGTCATTGTCTTCGGAAAAATATCAGGAAAAAAGTCTATATATTACACTTTGGGGCTGGATCGAAACTGCATTGCGGGTGCATAAAGTGCATCTTGGAGTGCATCAATTTTTCCGAATTTTCTAAAAATGGTAAAAATTGACTAAAAGTTGTAGAAATTAGGTTTTCTGGGTGGGAGATTCCGAATCTGACCCTGAAAAATATGCCCGAAGGCCCTGGGGCTCTCCAGTGGGGCAAGGGTGGGCCTTCTGTAAAACATCGAATAGCTGATTAATTACCTTCTAAATCCCCACTCGGGGGTTTTTGAGGTCAGGGATTTCGATTCTGACAGTGAAACGTATGTCCAACGCCCCTGGGGCCCCCCAGGGGGCAAGGGGGGCCTTCTGTAAAACACCGAATAGCTGAGTGCCTTCTAAATTTCCACTCGGGGGTTTTTGGGGTCGGGGATTTCAATTCTGACACTAAAAAGTATGCACGACGCCCGTGGGGTGGGCTTTCTGGAAAACATCGGAAGGCAGATGTTTGCAATAAAACTGCTCCATCCAACCATGATGTTGTAGGCTTACCTTTACATTGTAACACACGCAAATTTACAGAGATTAGACAATAAGAAGGGTAAGAAAAAAGAAATTAATGAGTCGAAAAGAATCCACTTTATTCTGAGAACCAATTTTCTTTTTATTTGCAAGGCAATTAGTGAGACAACTACTATCATATGTTTATCTAACACTTTCACTATCAATCACAATTTTCATCATCAGTACTGCCATCANTTTTTTCTGATGAACCGATCGAGTTGCGGTTTTCGGCATTGTCTTCGGAAAAATATCAGGAAAAAAGTCTATATATTACACTTTGGGGCTGGATCGAAACTGCATTGCGGGTGCATAAAGTGCATCTTGGAGTGCATCAATTTTTCCGAATTTTCTAAAAATGGTAAAAATTGACTAAAAGTTGTAGAAATCAGGTTTTCGGGGTCGGAGATTCCGAATCTGACCCTGAAAAATATGCCCGAATGCCCTGGGGCTCTCCAGTGGGGCAAGGGGGGCCTTCTGTAAAACATCGAATAGCTGAGTAATTGCCTTCTGAATCCCCACTCGGGGGTTTTTGGGGTCAGGGATTTCGATTCTGACAGTGCAACGTATGTCCAACGCCCCTGGGCCCCCCCAGGGGGCAAGAGGGGCCTTCTGTAAAACACCGAATAGCTGAGTAATTGCCTTCTAAATTTACACTCGGGGGTTTTTGGGGTCGGGGATTTCAGTTCTGACAATGATAAGTATGCCCGACGCCCTGGAGCACCCAGTGGGGGCAGGGGGGGCTTCTGTAAAACATCGAATAGCTGAGTAATTGCCTTCTAAATTTCCACTCGGGGGTTTTTGGGGTCGGGAATTCCGATTCTGACACTAAAAAGTATGCACGACGCCCGTGGGGTGGGCTTTCTGGAAAACATCGGAAGGCAGATTTTTGTAATAAAACTGCTCCATCCGCTTACCAACCATGATCTTGTAGGTTTATCTTTACATTGTAACACACGCGTAAATTTACAGAGATTAGACAATAAGAAGGGTAAGAAAAAAGAAATTAATGAGTCGAAAAGAATCCACTTTATTCTGAGAACCAATTTTCTTTTTATTTGCAAGGCAATTAGTGAGACAACTACCATCATATGTTTATCTAACACTTTCACTATCAATCACAATTTTCATCATCATTGTCTCCATCACTGTCATCTATATTACATTTTCGACTATTTCAGGATTGGAACAGTTGTGCATGTAATTCCATGCTTCCTGCACCCACAAGATCTGCATTGTCGATAATCGGATTTTGTCGGGAATTGTTATCCGCAGTCGCACGGGCCCAAGAGATTCTTTTGAAAATCTATGATCCATGAAATATTCTTCGGTTTTAAGGAATATTTCTTTGATTTAACGAAATGTGTCTCTTGGGAACGGATTGTCCAGGATTTCTCCAATTCTACGACAATTTTTCTCGGTGTTAGACAAGCTAATATTAATGGATATTTTCCAGTGTCAGATTCGGAATCCCCGACCCCGAAACCCCCCGAGTATAAATTTAGATGGCAATTACTCAGCTATTCGGTGTTTTACAGAAGACCCCCCGCTTGCCCCCCTGGGGGGCCCCAGGGCCGTTGGGTATATTTTTCAGGGTAAAAAAACCCGTGCACACAAATTTCTACAACTTTTAGTCAATTTTTACCATTTTTAGAAAATTTGGAAAAATTGATGCACTCCAAGATGCACTTTATGCACCCGCAATGCAGTTTCGATCCAGCCCCAAAGTGTAATATATAGACTTTTTTCCTGATATTTTTCCGAAGACAATGCCGAAAACCGCAACTCGATCGGTTCATCAGAAAAAAATTACCGTATTCTGGGTGATTTTGGTCTAACTTGTCAGGGACTATAATTTAAAATCTCATTTGGAAAATAAAATATCAATTTGATACAAAACAATGCACATCCACACCTCAGTATACACAATAATGGCTGATGGTGTTCTACTCTGCAAGCGTCGGGCATTGTAAAAATTACATAGAGGTTCCAGGATATAATTTCGAATGTTTACTCTGAGTTTATTTAATTAAGCTAGGCCGTGAGTACGTCAGTTTCTTAACTTTTCTGTATTAAAAACTGTTTTATGTTTAATGTCTATCAATTATTACCTTATGGGGAACAAATAATTTTTTTAAAATTCACCCATAAATTTACACCTGATTAATATTTATAAGAAAACTAGCTGACCCGGCAAACGTTGTTTAAAAAATAAAAACAGAAAATTTTGTCCAAAAAATAAAAAAAAAATTTTGGGGTGGACCACCCTTAACATTTAGGGGTATGAAAAATAGATGTTGGCCGATTCTCAGACCTACTCAATATGCTCACAAAATTTCATGAGAATCGGTCAAGCCGTTTCGGAGGAGTACGGGAACGAACATTGTGACACGAGTATTTTATATATAAGATAATACGATTCGTTAAAGATTTGTTCATGAAACATATTTCTGTATCTTTTGCGCCATTTTAAAATTCACAAATTTGTATTTGCGTCCTTTATATAAATTATATAAAAATCGGTAGGAGAGACGTGATTTTGAAATTACAATTTTTTTGTAACAGAATCAGCGATTTAGAAGTAGTAAAAAAATAAAATTCTACAGTGTAAAAAAAGTTCACTCATTTTCACTCAATTTTACTCATCAGTAATCAATTTCTGTCCCCACCCGATTGAGTAAAATTTTCACTCTATACAACTACTACTACACTGAATACAACTAAAATTTTATGAGTGAAACGATTGCAACAGAGTGAAACTATTGCATTTAACTATTATTGAGTAATTTTTTTCTCAGACTTGGTTTATATTTAAATTTTAATTTAAATATCATTGTATTGAAGTCATAAACTACTAAGCTGCCGCAGTGATTTCTACACAGATCTGTTTTAGAGACAATATTTTAGGTCTCTATTAAAAGAATTGGTTAACTGGTCGGACGAATATATTGCCATAACCTATATTGTACGTTACAGATAAGTAAGTATAGGTAACAATCTAACTATCCGTTTATTTAACCAAACATTAATTGAGGCTCAATATATTATGGGTTCTAAATATTGTAATCAAACCACTGCATTTAAATGCAATTGTCACCGAAATTACCGGATAAACGGATATTTGCCCAGCACTACACGCCGTACACCACGCCACGAGATGACCTAATGGGGACGATGGGAATAGACAAAGACAACGCACGACAACCATAGAATAGGGTGGGGTCACTCAATAATGAGGACATTTACTCCGATTTAGGTTCAATTGTTTATCTGGAGAATTGAATTAACGGGTAGCTAACTATATTTGAATGAATGTTTTAACTCAAATAGTATCACAAATGAGTAAAATTATAAAAATGAATATTGAGTGAAAATGTGCTCAATAAATTCACTCAACGGATTCAATCCGTATCTTTATTCCCTTCAGTCATACTTTTTTACAGTGTACAGTGTTTAAAAGATATTAGCGGAAACATGTATCTATGTGCTATCTTGACTAAGCCAGATCATAAATATATTGTCAACATATTTGAACCAACACTTTTTCTATAGAATTGCCAATTCTAGGAATTTCTTGTAGAAGGCTTCCGTAGAGATATTTACCAGAGCTGGGTACAAGGGTCAGCTAGCTATTCCTTAAATATAAAGGAGAAGAAAATCATTTCAATATTCTTTCTATGACCAACACTGCTTAACATATAGACTGAAAAGGCTAATATTGTCATTTATTTGTTTGTTAATTTCTCAGTCATAAAAACCAATTCTAAAAATAAATGTTCAAAGCTTTTTTGTAGTCTTAATCATAAAGATGATCAGTAATTATAAAAAAAATATATATCTACTCTATCAAAAACTATTAATTTGACTTAAACATTATTAAGAAAAGCTATCATGAACATGTAGAAATATATTAATTAATGTATTGGCGATAAATTTTTTAATGAATACCTAGTCCTTAAATGGAAATGTAAAACAATTCTAATTTTGTTTTTACATAATTAAAATATAAGACAAAATGTATTATCCTCATAAAATTAAAATTGAAGATGTTAAATTATTATTTTAATTTAAAAACTAATTTCTAGTTTCTATTCAACAGTGTCAATCTCTATGCATTTATTGAAAATTTTATTTGACATCGAATTTTATTAAAATCAAAACATTAAAGTATCTACTATAATTGGATTATTTTCGGTAATTAAATTATATCCTATATTAGCATCTCGCAATGAAAATTTATTATAATTTATATATTTTATTTAGTTAGTAATTATTATTTCAAATTTATAATATGAGAAGATATAATAAAATTTGTATATCATTTTACTGTAATATTTCACAGTTATCATTTTGTTATTTAGTGAGAGTAATACTCAAAATTAAACATATAAACAAATGAAATATTTTGACACCACAATATCGATTTCATTTCCTGAGAGAACTATAATCCGAATTGATAAATATTTGATATTAAATATTTGTCATTTATTCGGATTTTCATTTATAGGTAACTGAGGAAAAATAACTTATACGGGGTGTTAAAAACGTGTTAAAATTTTCGAAAGCATTTTTCGGCCTTTGCAAATGACGGCACAAAATTTGAGAAAACGCACATTACAACAAATTATGCTGATCTGTCTTAATTAATGATATATTAATATCTTCGGAAAAGTAATACTTTCTTTCAAATTCTACAAAACTATATATTAATTTATACTTATATTTTCTGTTCAAATTCATTCATTCAGCTTTCTTTCATATTGGTTAAAGTAGTTCGATTTGTTTAAAAATTGAAATTTAAACTGACTTAACTTAAATCCAACCCAATTTAACCTAACATAACCTAATAATAATGCCATTTTTGTTGTTGTCACTCTTTCTTTTTTTAAATATTTTGTTGTTATATGTCCATTAACTGAATAGAAGGGTGAAAATAATAGAGGAAGTAAATAAATACACTAAGGAGCTGCGACTTGTGGAATTGCTTTAATTGCAATATTTTGAAGATAACCGAAAACTAATGGGCAAAGTACTTGAACAACAAGTATATTTTAGATTTAATAGAATTTACAGAAACAGTTAACATAAGTCTAGGAAGTTGCAGTCGAACTATTCAACAAAGTTTGGAACCGAAATGGGATGACGGTGCAAACAGATAGAGGGGTGATGCCTTAATACCTGAAATTCAAATAGGGTATAACCTGCATCAGC
The DNA here is from genome assembly GCF_000390285.2 of Anoplophora glabripennis. Taxonomy (NCBI): domain Eukaryota; kingdom Metazoa; phylum Arthropoda; class Insecta; order Coleoptera; family Cerambycidae; genus Anoplophora; species Anoplophora glabripennis. The sequence continues at coordinate 365,673 of NW_019416557.1, forward strand.
AGTTTATGATTATTATCTTGCCATATATAGTTAGACTGTCTTGATTGGGGCAATCATCAATGCAATATGTACCCACTTACCTATACCTATATTTCTTTTCCAAACTATACTAAATATTTATCTCTGGACTTGGTATAATACTACAACCTATTAAAAATGAAGGACCATTTTCCTAAATCAAATGTAACAATGTTTTCATATACAGGGTGTCCCATTCTAATCGATCATCCCGAATAACTTTGCAGGATGACTTTCATTTGAAAAAAAAAGGTTTTAAGAGGGCCTTACTATAGTGACCTTAGTTCTGACCCAGAGGTCATGCTTAGGGGTCATTTGGGGATCAATTTCAAATTTCAAATAGAAACCCCAGAAATGGAAAGAGCAGGAAATTTTACGTTCAAAGATTGATTGATCAGATTAGCTTTTCAGCTTAAATGTAAACATTTTATTGCGAAGTTTTGATGCTTTACTTGGAACGTTACGTATAAAGAAACGTGGTCTTTATTCGGTGTCATATGGCGCTATTCGGAGGTCATGTGTTTGTCACCTGAAAATTAGTTAACCATAGCGCCACTAGGGCAAAAATTCTTTTTGACTGGATGCCTCATTAAGTTAAAAAACTAAAATCCTAGGGGTCCATCTGACGCAGGGTCAAGTATTCATTTTTGAACGTGATATTCTCGGTTTTCCCATTTTTGGATAAAAAAAACAAATCCAAAGTTAATCCTTAAATGACCCTTAAATATGACCATAGGGCTCAAGGTCAGAGTCATAATTAGATCATGAATTATGACCACGATAGTTTGTACGGAACTTACCACGATAATTAATCAACCTTTGCCATAAAATGTAACCATTTCAGTCGGAAAGCTAATTTGATCTTCAGAGGACCCATAGGGACTAATCTGACCAAAGGTCAAATATGCTTTCTTAGATTGAACATTTTCTACAGGTCAGTTTTGTGATTTGAATGTAAAATTTCCTGCTCTTTCCATTCCTGTATATAATAATTCTAATGTTGACCTCCAAATGACCCCAAAGTTTGACCTCTAGGTCAAAACCAAGGCCATTACCGTACGGCCCCTTAAAACCTTAGAACTTTTGTTCTGAAAGTTTTTCAATTGGAGGTCATCCTGCAGAGTTATTTGGGATGATCGATTAAAATAGGACACCCTGTATAAACATTCATACTTCACGTCCTAGTTTTTGATATAGATACAAATATATATCTCTAAATATCTTTTCAAATAAATGAAGAAATTGGGACGAAATTTTCTGTGAACAAAACGTGTGAAAATGACATACTGATTTTTTTTTTAATTTTTGAAATATAAATCCGAGTCACATTTTTCATTATATCCACGAAGAGGAAGGTTACATGTACCACATAGTTATAAGATATCTTTAATTTTTGAAACAAGCAATCGATTTTTCTTAACTGTTTCGGTATAATTATTTATTTGTTATGCCTAAGCACTACTTAAACAAGAAGCAATATTTACTCTTCCTAAATGTAAAAAACTCACCAAGTTATTTTTTTGTTTAAGAGAATTTTCCTGTTTCTTAATTTTGTCCGGTAAATGTTTCAAGTGAGAAACTCCAAAGATAACTCTTTGGTACGATCATAGATGGCAGATGGCATTAAACTGATCTACGTTCACGGAGTACTTTACTGTACTTGTATGCAACCAACCTAATATCCAAGACATATTGAATGCATGCTATTTAGATTTTTTATTGATTTAAATAAATAAATTATTTTAAGTTTACAGTTTGAAAATATCTCGGGGGGGGGGGGGGGGCGGAGTGACAGAGTCCTCCTTCACGAGCCGCCACTGCCCATTTCTACCCTATGCACTGATTTAAGTTGAGACTCTTTTCATGTTAAATTCATATTATGCAAACAATATTTCTTGTCACTACTTTCACTTGATCAGAAGATATTTGGAGATGCAACATTTCTTTGAAACAATGTCAACATTGTGCCAAGTTGATTAAATTATCATCCTTATCTCCGAAGAGACTCCAATGAAATTCTTCCAAAGGTTACTTACATATTGTCACTTTTATAAATAATGTCACGTCAAAAGTCATTAGAGTGTGGTCTGGATCTAGTTGTAGGTATTCTCACGATAAAATCTTCATTATTTTTTACGTGTTGTTTAGCCTTCCCAGTAGGTCTTTAATTTTGAGAGTGGCTTGTCCAAATGTAGTCAGTTATGCTCGAAGTGGTACATTCGGCTTATGGACATTTAGAAAGCAGAGAGGTTGGAATACCTATTCCGGAGTTACTTAAAATTTATCATATGTCTTCACACAACTGCAATTCCTGTTATATCTATACTTTGCCAGAACAGAAATTTAACACACACGGCGAGTATAGCAAATATAACAATAACAATATTTATTTTTTTATCTATTGAAAACATAGCCAGCAAAAAACATACCATTACAGCATTTATTCTTTTTTTCTAAACATAATAACCCTAAAACCAAAACCAATTTGATTTAATTTGAATAAAGATATACACGGCATTTACAGAAAGCTAACCAAGATGTATAGTTATCTAAATGCTGAGTCTTATCACCATCCAGTCCACGAACAAAGACTACAGAACAGACTAAAACATTGAGCACCCGCTATATACGAGCCAAAATAGATACTTGGACGACTAATTCTCTACGATCAACACAGAAAACAAAGACAAAAATATTGAACAAGCCGCTATGAAAGATGCTTAAGACCGAAGAGAAGGAGGAATAACTGGCCACAATTTTTGTATCCTATATTATGAGAATGCACTGATAAGATATGCTGCTGTTAAGAAAACACAACTTTCTACAGCAGTTTAAGGAATATAGGAGCAGCTTTTTCCAAGACAATTTGCGAGAACGATGTGCTCCAATGTACCGAGTTAGCACGAGGTTAAAGAAATACATGTGTGATTTGAACAATGATAACACAAGAATTACCAGTTATAGGCACATCCGGAACACTTATTTGATCTAAGTAATATCCTCGGTAATATCAGGATTATAGTGAGAAAGAAGGGAATTTGGCCAACTCTACAGAGTTAAGAAGTAGTGGAAATACCGAGAAAATTTCAATTTCAACAAACCGTCTGAAAACCCAAACCAACCACGTAATAAGCATATCGAAACTTGTTTAATGCTATAACTACTTCAGTAATAGCTTTGTATTACTAACACCTAATTTAAAAGGTGTTTAACTTGACCCACTATTCATTATTTTATATTTTTTCTGATAGTTATCCAAAGCACAGAACCTTTCCAGAGGCAGCTTTAAACTCGTACTTTTTAATAATTGAAAAGAGATGTATTTTATCATTATACGAGACAATAATTTCTTTAACTGTACCTATAACTTTACTTAACAAAGCACATGTACATTTCTTCTGCAAATTAAAAAATACTTATAGTACTTCGTCAAATACTTTCAATATCTTGTTAAGTACTTTTTGAAATATCCTTTAACACTGTTTCTATTAATTGTGCTAATTCCCATACCTATGTATAGTGTGCGTTAATAAATATTTTACCACAATCCTCTTGAGGGGAGTATTCACTTCAAGCACTAAATAAAGAATTAATCAATCTCAGGTACTCCTGTGCCTGAGAGTGATTTGACTGATGGTAACAGGTCATGCAATCAGTAGTAGGCCGTGGCAATAAATCTACTCAGGAATGATTATCTCCCTTTACATTTAGCTAGTCTATATTTTTTCTAAGACTTTAACCGGCTATGTAAATTCATATGTGAATTTTTCTTTTTCAAAACGCGTGTATTCAATAGGGCCATTCAGTGATATATAATTTTAAACTTTTTCTTTCATTTTCTGATAGTATTTAACCACCTAAATATATCTTAAAAAAATGAAGTCAATAGGATAAATAATAAGTGATATATTTAATTCTGAATTTGTAAGACACTTAAAAAGGTCAACTCTGCGGGAGAACAGGTAATGACGTCAGGATACCGGCCACTCGGCGATCAAGTCGCGAGCAGTCAGAGAGATGTGTAGATATTTGGTATACTTTTACCTATATTATATACCTATATTTTTAAGTGTATAAATAGAGAGTGTATAAGAGATATACATTAAGTCTTGTTGAAATGCATTTTTCACACAACATATTTATTATAAACAAAGAATGACTTGGAATACCTAAATCCATTTTCGGATTTTTCTCAATGACGTTAATGGTTCACTTTTCTACATTTTCTTTTGCGTTCCATTTTTGTACAAATGTACTCAACGTATTAGACTTGGTACTTGTGCATGTATGCCAATAGTACTTTGACTAGTGTTTGAAGCAACTCAGAACCACCCTCGTTTTTCTTTGGTTGCCCGTCTAGGAAGTTGTAAAATATTATTATTTAAATAAATTGCCTATAGGTCCCTCTCGTCACGTATTTCGAAATTTTTGTGGGCGGGAACGTTTAGATGGGGTAGACATTTTTTTTCGGCCGAAATTTGAAAATTCTACTCTAAATGTTTAAATAATAATATTTATAATCCCCTAGACGGGCAACCAAAGAAAAACGAGGGTGGTTCTGAGTTACTTATAGGTCTCTCTCGAAGACGTATTTCGAAATTTTCGTGAACACGAACATTTAGATGGGGTAGAATTTTTTTCCGGCATAAAGTTGAAAATTGTGTTCTAAATGTTCAAATAATAATATTTTACAACCCCTTAGACGTGCAAACAAAGAAAAATGAAGGTGGTTTTGAGTTGCATACCGTGGCTGGGGAAACCGTGGATAACATCACACAAACTTTTCATTTTTCGGTAATGAAATAAATATTTTATTCGGAGTCGATCCTGAGGTACTTTTGCAGCCTGGAACTATACAATATTTGTACAATCCTCGGTTTCGACCCATTTAGACATAAAAACAATGATTAACGAAACTGCCAAGCGAACCACACACCGTATGTATTAACACAGAATGGGATGAGAGCGAGCGCGAGCGCGAGCGGAGTGCTCTGCCAGTCGCCCGTACCGGTATTATGACGTCAGGCAATGGTTGCTCAACGTTTTTCTGCGCTCTGTTTTCATTAATTTATTTCACACATTTCTCGTTGAAACAAAAAATTGATTTTTGGCATACTAACTAATTAAAGGGTAAACTTTTGGAATATGCAAAAAAATTCTGCTCAATGGGCCTATTTAAGGTAAGCTCTCACTTATCTGCACCGAACACAAAATACGCACCAGCCGAATCGAAACAAAATACCTTACCTTTATAGTCAGTATTATGTCACAACGTAGGTTTCCCATTAATATATTCTCATTGGTTTCGCCTGATGTGCGAATTGGAAAATAGATTAATCTAGTACCCAACTAGAACAAACATCCTTAAATTCATAACATCTGAAGCTTTGACGAGAATCCGTCTTCCGGGCATTTCATGTAAATCTAATACGAACTTGGATCTCTCTGTGAGTTATGTAAACTTTACTTAACTTTTAATTCAATTCAAAACTACTGCTACAATTACTATGAAATTATAATATAATACATTTTGTTTGTTTATCATAAAGGACTTGTAACTATAACAAATTGTATAAGTGTCTACCTTCCTTTGATTATAGAAAATCTTGGTATAATAATAACAGGTAATCTTAAATACTCCAACAAGTCCACTCACTTTAATTAGAACATTGACAGTGAAACCTTAGCGTTGTATTTTATTAAAAGATATCCTTAACACTTACGTTGACCCTATTGTCTTTGCAGTTAATAGTACACGGATTTATAGTACGCAACTGTAGTGATTTTACAAACGTAAATGTCATAAAACACTTTTACTTTAGTTGTATTAAATTTAAAATCGATTATACCTCTCTTATATGGTTTCCGCATGGTGTTATAAACCGAAATCGGTCCAACGCTAACTTTTTAATTTTTATGTTTAAAATCTGGCTACTACTCACACATTGGTTATCTGCATGAGGATCTTCTAAGTAAAATTCTTTAATCTTGAAATGGAAATATTCTTCTCATTTCTTTTTAGATTTTTATACAGTTGTCAGGAATTTGTCTCATTTGTCATTTTCTATCTCTTAGACTTAATTCCAATAGACAAGGCGAAAACCTCGCATTCGTGGGAGAAACTTTCCGACTCGATTTTTTTGCGAATTCAGATTCGTGAGATGTTCCTTAACATGAATCAAGATAATGCCGGCCGGAAATCTGGTGCCCATTTGTTTAAACAAACTTTTTTAAACAAATTGTAAAAATTGGTTTTATGGCTTATTTCGTCTAACGGCTTCAGCTTATGTTCTTCGAATTTATCACTATTACTATTACTTAGTACTATTACTACTCATAAAATAATGTAAAATTGATTATTTAAATTTCATAATTCATAATAATTTTATTTAATTAATTCAAAATTGTACGAATAGTGTGTAGAAAAAAAGGGCAATAGTATCAAATATATTTGATTTTTATTAAAGAACATTTATTTAATACTGCATATTATTATTATCACACATTTATTCAATCATAAGAATTCTCACTCTGTTCTATTTTACAATCACATAAAGGTAGACAAGTGACAGTTTTTCCTACAAGAACAAGCTTTAGTCTTACAGTTTTTTGTACGTTTACATTGTTTAAGTAAGTCTTTGGGTAACGGATCTTTGGTAATTTAGGTAATAATTCACCTGTTTCATTTTGATATCCAAAAGCTGTGAAATACAAATATTGATATTGAGGAAAAATGGAACTTTTCCATATGTACGTTTGTAAAGAAGCTGTTAAGACGTGTAATTTCAATGCATCGGAAGTGCATGGTATTTTATTTAAATTAATACCCATTCCGCTACAATGACAGACAATTAATTTTCTAGCTTCATCGGCTGTGTTGCCTTGCTTACTTAATATTTTTAGGTATAATCTTGGCAATGCATCAAACTCTTTGTTGCTTAATTCAGATATAAAAATAAGCTGAAGCCGCTAGACGAAATAGCGAATCCGCGTGTAAGAGAGGCGCGCGCGCGCGGCTAATAGCGCTTTATTAACAATAAAAAAAACAAGATTTTAGAATAATGCGAGTCCCAAAAACTCTTCAGCATCTTGTAGGGGGATCTTTAAGCTTTAGTTTAGGTACCTGGCAACATCAAAAATAACAATTTTTAACGCGGAAATCAGCCGTTGAAAATCGTCATTTTCGCATTTTTAGCAACTTAAATTGTTTATAATTTTAAAACTATCAATTTTAGAGGCAAAGTGCATAGGAACTTTTTTGTTCATAATATACCAAAAAATCTAAAAAAAAAATTTCCGAAGTGAATTTTTACTATTTGTTTAAAAAAAGTTTGTTTAAATAAATGGGCACCAGATTTCCGGCCGGCATCATCTTGATTCTTGTTAAGGAACATCTCACGAATCTGAATATGCAAAAAAATCGAGTCGGAAAATTTCTCCCACGGATGCGAGGTTTTCGCCTTGTCTACAAGAGAAACGCAAAATTGTATTTATATGTATATTTTTTTCATGTAATTTGCAACAACTATAATATGAATTTTTAACTGCAGCCGTAATTACTTACAAATTCCTTATACGTATTTTTATTGTTAGCTTGTCGTTTGTAGTAATGCAATTTACTCTTCATTTGTATGTTACCCATTGTATCAGTTTTTTTTTTGTTGGCTGTTATGATATCCTTTCTTCAATTTTTTTTTATTAACGTAGGTACTTTTATTTTTTTATTATTTTGTTCTATAGTTGGGTACTAACTTGTTCATCGGTGTATTAAATAAATAAATACACACATAAGAAAATATTTTACCGTCTTATATTTAATATCGTCAAAACGCTGTGTAATAATTATATCTATATAATGATCTTAACTTAAAATAGTTTTATTATTTTTTCCATTTTTAAGCTCAATGCCTCTTATACTCATGAGTGTGGACAAATACAAATTACCTGTGTTATTTTAGTGTACAGGGTGTCTCAAACCCGATAGTATGGGCCTACTATGAGGGTACAAAAAATTTAAATGAACTAATGATGTCATCAATTATTTTTTTTTCAGAAACACACCCAAATTTATTTTCTGTTAAAAAGTTCTCTATTTTCTAATAAACTTTTATTAGATAAATTTGTCTGTATTACTTTCCGGTTAAAAGTTATAACCAATATCGTCCTAAAGAGTCTCAAAAGAAATACCACCTAAAAATCACATTAGCGGTGGATGGATCAAGTAGTCGTTGGAAAATTATTGAATGTTCGATGTTTAAAGTGCATAAATGTCACAATATACTTGTCACCACTGAATACGAACGTCAAACGTATAACTTTTGTGCTTCCAAAATGTTTCTTATTCAGAAAACGTTGATATGTTGCTAATTTACGGCGAGTCACAGAAAAATGCAAGAAGAGCTGTAGAGTTATATCGAAAAAGGTATCCAGAGCGCCTCATTCCTGATCATAGAACCTTTACAAGATTGGAGGTTAAAAAATAAGGTTTACAAAACACCTTCACGAGATATTAATCATTTGAAAGGAAAAATCACGAACGCTTATAATGAGTTAAACGTCGAAATATTAATAAACGCAGCCCACAAAGAAGTCAAGCGAAGATTGAATAACATGTGTCTTGAAAGGAGAAGGAGGTCATTACAAGCGTTTGTGATCTTTCAAATGATTAATATCTCGCGAAGGTGTTTTGTAAACCTTATTTTTTAACTTCCAATCTTGTAAAGGTTCTATGATCAGGAATGAGGCGCTCTGGATGCCTTTTTCGATATAACTCTACAGTTCTTCTTGCATTTTTTTGTGTCGTAAATTAGCAACATATCAACGTTTTCTGAATGAGAAAACGTTTTGTAAGCACAAAAGTTATACGTTTGACGTTCGTATGCAGTAGTGACAAGTATTTTGTGACATTTATGACTTTAAACATCGAACATTCAATTATTTTCCAACGACTACTTGATCCATCCACCGCTAATGTGATTTCTTTTGAGACTCTTTATAGTCGAGGCAATGAAGCATTATGATAGGAAATCTTTTAGGATAGGACGTATCGGAATGCGGTTTTTCGCATTCGCTTGCAAAAATTATTTATATCATTCGTACCTACTTTGTACCTATTACAAACCGGAAGTTGCATTGCTGCAGCCAAAAATGCATGCAAAAAATGCATCTTTTGAGAGGCCTTTTGGCAAATTTAATAACTTCGTAAATAAGAATCAGAATTGGCTCAAGTCGGGTACCCGGGGGTTTTCGAGGTCGCTGATCACGATTATGATGTTCAAATTGACCCCCCGANTACCCGACTTGAGCCAATTCTGATTCTTATTTACGAAGTTATTAAATTTGCCAAAAGGCCTCTCAAAAGATGCATTTTTTGCATGCATTTTTGGCTGCAGCAATGCAACTTCCGGTTTGTAATAGGTACAAAGTAGGTACGAATGATATAAATAATTTTTGCAAGCGAATGCAAAAAACCGCTTTCCGATACGTCCTATCCTAAAAGATTTCCTATCTTTGGCCTTTTTAGTGCTTCATTGCCTCGACTATTAGGACGATATTGCCTATAACTTTTAACCGGAAAGTAATACAGAAAAATGTCTCTACTAAAAGTTTATTGGAAAAAAGAGAACTTTTAACAGGAAAAAAATTTGGGTATGTTTCTGAAGAAAATATAATTGATGACGTCATTAGTCGTTTCTGTCAAATCCCAAAGATGATACTTTCGACTACGTGTCCCAAATTTTATTTAAATTTTTTTTATCCTCACTGTAGGCCCATACTGTCGAGTTTGAGACACCCTGTACATGGTTATTTATATAACATTTTACCCGCTTACACTTTTTGTTTCTCTATTTGGCAAAAATTGGTGTAAACCAAAATTTGTGAAATTTTTCTGGAGATATCAAGAAAATGTATAAAAAAACAAAAGTTGTATTTAGCAGATATAAACCAAACTATTGTTTTTTATGGATTCCTCTCTTTTACATTTTAGGTATAATACATGTCATAAATTTGTTGTGATAGTTTCCACAATATTTTGATTTATTTATCGACCCTCCACAATGATTAAATTCACGATTGTCATAGAACCAGTGTATATTTTTGCTTATTTGCTATTACATTTACTTAACAGGTGGTATTTAAATATTTTATTAAGAAAAAAATGTTAAACCATAAAAAGTGTTAGGCGTAATGTGTTCCAGAAGTTGTTTTTTACAAAGGGGAGATTTTAGGAGTCAGAAAAAGTTCTAAATTGACCTCTATGTATTTTTTTTTATAAAGGATTCTGAAAGGTAAAGTAAACAAAGAACGAACTAATAATTTATATGACCTATCCTAAGGGAAACAATATTGAACGAAGTTAATAATATCCATGGGGTGGATAACACGGCAGTATAAAGAAAAACTTTGCTTGGAATACATATATAATATGAAGATATTATAAAAGACCTTTCATAATAAGATATTTATTATTAATAGTGAATTTAAAGATTTGTTTAGTAGGTTTAATAAGGGTAAAAATAACCACGCATTGGTTTCATGGCAATCTTGATGGTGCAGGATCAGTAAACAATCCAAAATATTGTGCATGTTATCCAATAGTGTCACAAAAGTAACGCAGAATTTGAATTGTGCGTAATTCCGAAGAGTTGGCAGCATTGTGCAGGTTTACATGTTGTAGTAAACACGTAGTGGTCTGAGAAAATGGAGCGCTATATAACGGTTGCTCGAGTGAAAATACTAGTACGGAGAGTGTGTAACTGAGACTATGCGCAAATTACGTGGAATTTTAGGTAGGCGGAGCACCCCTATTGAAATAACAGTGAAAAGATTAGTTGCCAAAGAACAAACAGGTTCGGTTGCAGACAATTAAAAAATAGGCCGGTTTTGTCATGGCCGGTCATCCGAAAATATTGCTACGTTGAGTGATAGTGTGGCGGAATTCCCGTAACTTCAGTGCGTCGTCGGTCTCTGCAACTAAACAGTTCAAAAAGCACAATGCAGATGACTAACAAAATATCTATATGTGCATCCATTCAAGATTCAGCTATCCCAGGAATTGAATCCAGACAGGTATTTAATGCGCCGGACATTCGTTGATTGGATGTTGGAGAATCAACAAGAGGACGGTGATTTTGTTAAGAATTAATTATATCTATATAATGATCTTAACTTAAAATAGTTTTATTATTTTTTCCATTTTTAAGCTCAATGCCTCTTATACTCATGAGTGTGGACAAATACAAATTACCTGTGTTATTTTAGTGTACAGGGTGTCTCAAACCCGATAGTATGGGCCTACTATGAGGGTACAAAAAATTTAAATGAACTAATGATGTCATCAATTATTTTTTTTTCAGAAACACACCCAAATTTATTTTCTGTTAAAAAGTTCTCTATTTTCTAATAAACTTTTATTAGATAAATTTGTCTGTATTACTTTCCGGTTAAAAGTTATAACCAATATCGTCCTAAAGAGTCTCAAAAGAAATACCACCTAAAAATCACATTAGCGGTGGATGGATCAAGTAGTCGTTGGAAAATTATTGAATGTTCGATGTTTAAAGTGCATAAATGTCACAATATACTTGTCACCACTGAATACGAACGTCAAACGTATAACTTTTGTGCTTCCAAAATGTTTCTTATTCAGAAAACGTTGATATGTTGCTAATTTACGGCGAGTCACAGAAAAATGCAAGAAGAGCTGTAGAGTTATATCGAAAAAGGTATCCAGAGCGCCTCATTCCTGATCATAGAACCTTTACAAGATTGGAGGTTAAAAAATAAGGTTTACAAAACACCTTCACGAGATATTAATCATTTGAAAGGAAAAATCACGAACGCTTATAATGAGTTAAACGTCGAAATATTAATAAACGCAGCCCACAAAGAAGTCAAGCGAAGATTGAATAACATGTGTCTTGAAAGGAGAAGGAGGTCATTACAAGCGTTTGTGATCTTTCAAATGATTAATATCTCGCGAAGGTGTTTTGTAAACCTTATTTTTTAACTTCCAATCTTGTAAAGGTTCTATGATCAGGAATGAGGCGCTCTGGATGCCTTTTTCGATATAACTCTACAGTTCTTCTTGCATTTTTTTGTGTCGTAAATTAGCAACATATCAACGTTTTCTGAATGAGAAAACGTTTTGTAAGCACAAAAGTTATACGTTTGACGTTCGTATGCAGTAGTGACAAGTATTTTGTGACATTTATGACTTTAAACATCGAACATTCAATTATTTTCCAACGACTACTTGATCCATCCACCGCTAATGTGATTTCTTTTGAGACTCTTTATAGTCGAGGCAATGAAGCATTATGATAGGAAATCTTTTAGGATAGGACGTATCGGAATGCGGTTTTTCGCATTCGCTTGCAAAAATTATTTATATCATTCGTACCTACTTTGTACCTATTACAAACCGGAAGTTGCATTGCTGCAGCCAAAAATGCATGCAAAAAATGCATCTTTTGAGAGGCCTTTTGGCAAATTTAATAACTTCGTAAATAAGAATCAGAATTGGCTCAAGTCGGGTACCCGGGGGTTTTCGAGGTCGCTGATCACGATTATGATGTTCAAATTGACCCCCCGAACACCTGGAGCTCAGGAACGCCGACGAACGTCATCTCCGGGGACTATCCCGAACTTTATGCGAGAGAGGAGAGAAACTGGGCACCCGGGGGTTTTTTGGGTCGCTGAATTTGAATATACCATCGGCGAACACNGTTTACACAGACGAGCCGGCGAAGCAAGAAGAGCGCCAGAAGAAAGGGCCCTAGCCGGCGGGGCCCAGCCAAGACAAAAGGAGGTCCCACAAAGCGCCTACACCGGACGCATTTGCGGTCGGGGTAGACGACGGATGGGGCCCACCTACGAAGGCTGTCTAGGCCTACACGAGATGAGGCAGGATAAAGAGGGATAATCCCCCTCGATCCCAAATCGTTGAGGCCAATTTCTAGCCATGGAATAATGGCGCGACCACTATATACTCAAAGAGTGACAGTGTGATGTGGATTTTACGCTGGTGGGGTGATTGGCGCCTTCTGTGTTGTAAGAAATTTTCACAATCTTCATTCGCTCATCCATCGTTTAGCTCGGTGAAAATAGACGTTCAAGGTTACAATAATTCACATAAAACTGAAAATTGCTACGAATGTTGAGAACACCATTATAAATGAAATGTGAAATGTCCCCATCGATCCCACATCTGCAAAAAAAATTATTGAAGGTCAAAGTGCGCGAATATGGATCTTTTGCATTTTTCAGCCAAAACGGTAAATTTTATCATAAAAATAGGTCAGACATAAATTGTAGATCATGCAATTATCTATAAAAATTATGCCTACACTTTTTTCCTAAGAATCACCATTTCTGAGATACCTATAGATAATTTTCAGGAGGGGTTAAACAAATTTTTAAATTGTTTGAAAAACAAGATTTAGTTAATTGTGCTAAAGTTTTTAAAGAGAGTAACTGTACTCCACAAGCTGTAATCACCAACAGAATTCGCTTCCATTCTGTATATGGAGCTCCAAAAAAATTACCTGCTTAGATAAGTTTCGATACTTATCTTTTGTAAAAAATACTCGTAACAATAAACGAGTGCAATTAGCTCGTCTTTCCCCAACCTCTGCATCTGCTCATCAACATCTATTTCGGGTATATTATCAAGTTCAAGTTTGGCTTGGTAATCAACTGGACCCAGAATACTGGGCTTGGAAGTTAATTGACAATACATAGGAACCAATCCAGGTTTTAATACCACATGCACCGGAAAAATTCCTCAATACAATTTTTTGCAATTGCAAAAAGTGGTGTAGTGCTAAGTGTGGCTGCAAGAAACTTGGATTGTTTTGTTCATTAGCATGTACTAGTTGTCAAGGCCAGTCGTGCTCTAATGTTGAATCGTCATCAGAAGAGGATTCTTACGATATCAGCGAGGAGACATCTGATGCATCGCTGTTAGAACAATTTACTCGTATCCAGCAGGAAGAAGAAGAAAAAAGAAGAGAATAAGAAAAAAGGAGTACGAGAAGATGATTAAGAGGAAGAATAAGAAAAAGAAGAAGAAGAATATATGCTTGAAGTACCATTTGATAACATCAATCAGAAGAATAGTTTTCCCCATTTACTCATAATTCACATCGCTCTCATCATTTTCAGTAGTGCCATTTTTTATTTAATACAATATTATTTAATGAAACAGGGCAACAACAGATCGTTGAATAGGCCTACCGGGGAAACTACGTTAAGAAAAACGCGCCAAATACACTACCTCACAGGTGGCGTGGAAACGTGTGCATATTATGGAGAACACAACTTTTTCAACTTTTTGAATCGCTATATGTCAGAAGTGGTGATACTTGGGAAAAAGTGTAAGAACAATTTGTTTAGATAACTGCATGATCTACAATTTTTGCCTGACCTATTTTTATGACAAAATTTATGGCTTGGCTGAAAAGTGCAAAAAACCCATATTTACGAACTTTGCTCAAAAAATATAGGAAAACAACAATAGTTGGAAATGGTTTACCACTATTTTAATTTGTCTTCTTATTAAAAGACACTTCTGGATGTCTTGAATTTGAAAGCAGATCCTCTAAATGCACATGGAACTTAGTAGAACTGCAAAGATATGAAATATTACACTAACACAAAAAATCTCTTTCCAACATAAAATCGGCGAAGCCTTTATATTTGAAATGTATTAAAAATAAACAATTTCTACCATGTTGTTGCAACAGTGGAATGATAAATTTATTTATATGTTTTAGAAATAAATGTAATTATTCATTGCATTTAAAATAGAGCAACAATTTTTTTCGTATCCTCAATATTTTTTTTTGCAGATGTGGGATCGATGGGGACATTTCACATTTCATTTATAATGGTGTTCTCAACATTCGTAGCAATTTTCAGTTTTATGCGAATTATTGTAACCTTGAACGTCTATTTTCACCGAGCTAACTATACGATGGATGAGTGAATGAAGATGTGAAAATTTCTTACAACACAGAAGGCGCCAATCACCCCACCAGCGTAAAATCCACACCACACTGTCACTCTTAGAGTATATAGTGGTCGCGCCATTATTCCATGGCTAAAAATTGGCTTCAACGATTTGGGATCGAGGGGGATTATCCCTCTTTATCCTGCCTCATCTCGTGTAGGCCTAGACAGCCTTCGTAGGTGGGCCCCATCCGTCGTCTACCCCGACCGCAAATGCGGCCGGTGTAGGCGCTTTGTGGGACCTCCTTTTGTCCTGGCTGGGCCCCGCCGGCTAGGGCCCTTTCTTCTGGCGCTCTTCTTGCTTCGCCGGCTCGTCTGTGTAAACCCCGGGGGTAGTGTCATGTTTATGTGTGGTATGGTTGGGTAGGGTAGTGCGGCTATGCAGCCTGGGATGCGCTTTGCTAAGGTGGCCCTTAGGCTAGCGCGGGAGGGGAG
>NW_019416557.1:381143-403712 GCF_000390285.2 Anoplophora glabripennis
GTGTATTTCGTGCTCTTAGAGCAACATATGGTCTACATAATCGGCCCACCGAACGCACAATTCGCTACACCGTCGAGAAGTTTGAAACCCAATTTTCATTATTGGATAATACGCGACCAAATAGACCGCATACAGCACGAAGTGCAGAAAATATTGCGGCGGTAGCCGAGAGTGTACGTGATGACCATAATGAATCAATTCGGCGCCGATCTCAACAGCTTGGCTTGTCGTATGCAACAACTTGGCGTATTTTACGTAAGGATCTTGGTTTGAAAGCATACAAAATTCAACTCATTCAAGAATTGAAGCCGGCTGACCTTCCAAATCGTCACCGTTTCAGTCTTTGGGCTCTTGAACAGCTTGAAGAAGATCCAATGTTTTCGACCAAAATTTTGTTCAGCGATGAGGCCCATTTCTGGCTTAATGGCTATGTTAATAAACAAAATTGCCGTATTTGGGATGAAGAACAACCCGAAGAACTTCAAGAGCTGCCATTACATCCAGACAAAACAACGGTTTGGTGTGGTTTATGGGCTGGTGGAATCATCGGTCCATATTTTTTTAAAAATGAGGCCGGCAGGAACGTAACTGTGAATGGCGCCCGTTATCGCGCCATGCTAACGGACTATTTGCTGCCTGAAATTGAAGCCCGTAATCTCGATGACATTTGGTTCCAACAAGACGGCGCCACTTGCCATACAGCCCGTGCAACCATGGCTTTATTGCGAGAACAATTCGATGAACAGTTAATTTCACGATTTGGACCAGTGAATTGGCCTCCTAGATCATGTGACATCACACCTCTAGACTTTTTCCTTTGGGGCTACGTGAAGTCCAAAGTCTATATGGATAAGCCGAATACGATTGAGGAATTGGAAGCCAACATTACTCGGGTCATTCGTCAAATTCCACTCGAAATGCTCGACATTTGAAAGAAATAATATTAAAAAAATAAATGTCAGAAATAGTTTTTTTGTATAATAATAAAGATTGCACCATAAAATAGAATTTTATTTTTTTGTTATTGAAAAAGTACCTCTAAATGAATCACCCGTTACAAAGATTCGGGTCAGCTAGGCGCAAATAACAACAACAAGACTATAATTGTCACACTGTTTTATTTTGCGACAATATAGCCCGGTCTCGCTAATCCATATTTCATTATGGTTAGAGTAACGCCGTTTATTGCCGTACTATTAACATAATTGATGAGTTAATAGGGATCCGACCATGAAGGGGGATAATTCGAAGCACATAATGAGCATATCTCAACAGGGCTAAAGTGCCTGGTTGGATTAAAGTGTAAAGGGATAGACGTCTCCGATCACGTGTGCGAGGTACACAATCCGGCAGGATCCCGTGTGCCATATGACGTATTATACAGACATATCGAACTTATTGGGGTACGCTGTTAACATGCATCAATTAGTTGCAATTCCCCAGCACCCCCACACTATACAGGTGCCCTATCACCGGTACAAACAGTAAACAGTGAACTGTCTGTGCTTAGGGGGTTAATTAATTATGGATTTATTTTAATTCGTCTGTAATTCCGTGTATTTTCCGTCGAATTAGTATTTCGATCAGGTAAGTTATTCGAATTGGATACACAAGTTATTAGCAGGTTGTGTTCGGGATTCTCTTGTAGGGATATACAAACAAGCTATAAATTATCTGGCGTTAGGCATTGCGAAAGTGTTAAATTTGCGGCGTAAATTGGAATCATAATACGTAATGAAATTTGCTACAACGGACTAACTGCGCAATATGTAATATTCCGTTTTCTAAAAAAGATTATGTTTTAGTTTAAACGTAGTAAAATTAAATAAAATGTATTCACTTAATCATTGTTAGTTTACCTTTTGTTAAAATTACATTTGAAGACAACCATCTTTTTGGTTATATCTTGTGTCAACTTTGGTACAGCTAAGTTTTTACGGGATCTATTGACCATATGCAGTCAATGTTATACAGGGATGGCCAAAAGTACGGAATAAAATTCATATATTTTGAATGAGTGATTTTTTTTAAAACGCCGAAACACGTTAACTGATTTCGATTTTTTCCCATCTTTCGGTTATATAATAATTAATTATTCTTCAACCCCTAACCCCCAGCTACCCCTACTTTTTTTTCAAATGGCAACATAAGGCATGAGGGGTCTCGTTGAAAACCTTATAGAAAACCGAATCCAGCCATACCAAATAAACAAATTTTATTTTTTCAATAACAAGTTTTTTTTAATTTAGAAATTGAAACAACTAGATAATTTACAAAAATAAACTCAATGTCGCAAATGCTGAAAATGTCCTCCATTCACTATTTGGCATTCTCCAAGATGATAGTAAAAGCTGTCCACAGCATTCTGAACGACTTCAGCTGGTAAATTATGCAACTCCGCCCTAATCTTGTTCTTTACATTCTCAATATTATCCGGTCTGTCCTGGTAGACTCTTTCTTTCAAATGTCCCCAAAGAAAATAATCCAGGGGTGTTAAGTCGGGGGATCTTGGCGGCCATTCAACTGTACCCCGTCTACCAATCCAGCGATTTGGAAACATTTCATCTAAGTATCTTCGAACATCAATACCAAAATGTGGGGGAGCGCCATCTTGTTGGAACCAAATTCTTTCATTCGGTATATCTGGATCAATTTCATGAGGGAAAATCACAGCTAGAGCAGGTATCAGGTCAAATGTTAGGAAATCCAGGTAGCGTGCGGCAGTAAGATTTTCTTCAAAAAAGAATGGGCCCAAGATTCTGTTGTTGATGATACCTGCCCATACATTAACTTTTTGTGGATGCTGCGTATGCGATTCGCATGTCCAGTGTGGATTTTCCTGGGACCAAAAGCGATAGTTGTGCCTGTTAACCACTCCATTTAAATAAAACGTAGCTTCATCCGAAAAAAGTACGTCTCGTTGAAAACCATTATTGTCGTCACACCGTCTCATCATTTCCTCACAAAATTGTAATCGCCTATCATAATCGTCTTCCAAAAGCTCTTGGACAAGACATACCTTATAGGGGTGGTATTTCTCTTGTTTCAGAAACATTCGAATTGCAGTTCGAGAAGCATCGTGATTGCGGGCCAATGAAACAGTTGAAGTATGAGGATTTTCAACAAGTTCTAATGCAATGTCTAATTTCTTTTCTTCATTCAAAGCACGTGCCCGTCCAGTTTTGGGCAAAGTCTGTACTGTACCGTGTTCCTCAAATTTGTGAAATATTTTACTAACTGTCCCTTGCGAGATTTGGTTTTCGGGATATTTCGCATTAAATAAATCGCGCACTTCAGCCTGACTTCTTATTTTGTCTCCACATCCAAGCAATATCAAGATTTCGATGCGTTGCCTTTCCGACAATACCATTGCAATTCAGTAAATAACTTGATTTTGACACAATAGTAACGTTTCGAACTCCAATTTACAACTAAAGCGAAAAATTAACCAGAAAGCCTGGCAAGTAAGTGGTGCCAAAAAAACGCAACATAAAAAATATATCTTTTTTGCGTTAGCAGTGATAGGTACAGTTTCAAATTCTTTATTTTATTCTGTGCAAATTCATGGAGGATAACACTGAAGATAATTAAATTTTATTTCACTTGTTAAGTAGGTGTTTTATACAACCCTAAAAACCTTGCTATTGAAAAAATAAAACTTGTTTATTTGGTATGGCTGGATTCGGTTTTCTATAAGCTTTTCAACGAGCCCCCTCATGCCTTATGTTTCCATTTGAAAAAAAAAGTAGGGGTAGCTGGGGGTTAGGGGGTTGAAGAAAAATTAATTATTATATAACCGAAAGATGGGAAAAAATCAAAATCAGTTAACGTGTTTCGGCGTTTTAAAAAAAATTAACTCATTCAAAAGATATGAATTTTATTCCGTACTTCTGGCCATCCCTGTACATTACTTGTATTCTTGTTGAAATCGCTGAAAATACTACGTATTTGAGAAAGATACAACTGACTGCTTCAAAGTCAACCAGCTTTTACTCTTCTGATACATACAAGGAGTTCAAAAACGGATAAAAATAATCATTAGTTCAGTTTGCGTTTCTTAAAACGTAACCTGTTTTAAAGGGAATGCGTATATACCTAAAAGGTGCTTTACTGAAGCTGTAATATCATCAAAATGAAAAATATGTAATATTATGACATACATTTTAACCAAAATGGTCCTATGTCAATCATTGGAAGGATAAGTGGGCAGTTGTATTAATGAATCTATTTCTTTGCGTACTACTTATTGAAATGCGCTACTTTCCAAACACTTGACTACGTAATTTCAAGACTAAAAGTAGTTCCAATATACTACAAATCTTTTACAAGGTCACTCGCTAGGAAATGGATACATTTTTCTTGGGAAATAAAAGGTATATTTTCTTTGAAATACCATTGGAGCCTATTAAAGTGTAATAGGACGAATTTTTTCGAACACTGTTTTTCTTAAGGAGGATGGAACATATGGTCTGCATGAAGATTAGAAAAAGGAATGGTTACTTCTTTTAGTATGTCCTCTTTATTATTAGAAGTTATTGCTTTTAACTTTTTATGTTTCTTTTGTTCATTTTTAAATATTATAATATATGTCAGAAACAGATAAAATTTCATTATTAAATTCTATTCTTGATAGTGTGCCAGCTACTACGTCTTCTTTCCCGATTATACAGGGTGTCCCAGTGTCAGCGTACAAAAATTTACCAGGGGGTAGATTAGATCATAATAAGGTTAAAATTCTCATAAAATATTTTTCTGCGATGCACTCTCATTGAGTTACAGGGTGTTGTTTAGAAAAAAATAATAACAACTTTTAGCAAAAACTCAAAAACCCTTCAATGGATTTAAGTAATTTTTGGGTGAAGTATTCTGAACGAAAAATGAGCTCTTGTTTCATAGTAAGTATCGACTGCATTAGTTCGTAGAAAAATGCATGTAAAGATTTTATTTCTTGTTATCTGTAGGTACCTGTCATTATAAAAAACAAAGTTGTTTACCGTTAAGGTACAGTTTCCCATGTAGCTGCGGCTGAATGAATATGAAGAAACTAAACAAGTTTTCTATGAATATTTAATATTTGGTTACGTATAGGGGAACTAAAAATAAAATTGAAAATTATGTAACAGAAACGAAATTATGTTAGCAAAATGACAATATTAAAAATAAAAATAGAAAACAATTATTTCAATAAATGCTCGAAATGCTGTCCATTTACTTCAATGCATGCAGCTAAGTACGCATCTAGTACGCCATCAACAATATTTTCTAAAAAAATCCGTGTATCTCTCTGAATTCAAACGGTCTACAATAATTTGAGGAGGCAGAATGACTCTGTTGAAGATTCCTCCCCAGACATTTATGATATCTTCTTTGAAACGTGGAGGGTCATACCACATGTGGATTTTCAATGGATCAAATATGAAAATTTTTTAAATTATTTATAGCATTTCTCGTAAAGATAGTTTCATCGCTCCACAATATCNTCCCATGTAGCTGCGGCTGAATGAATATGAAGAAACTAAACAAGTTTTCTATGAATATTTAATATTTGGTTACGTATAGGGGAACTAAAAATAAAATTGAAAATTATGTAACAGAAACGAAATTATGTTAGCAAAATGACAATATTAAAAATAAAAATAGAAAACAATTATTTCAATAAATGCTCGAAATGCTGTCCATTTACTTCAATGCATGCAGCTAAGTACGCATCTAGTACGCCATCAACAATATTTTCTAAAAAAATCCGTGTATCTCTCTGAATTCAAACGGTCTACAATAATTTGAGGAGGCAGAATGACTCTGTTGAAGATTCCTCCCCAGACATTTATGATATCTTCTTTGAAACGTGGAGGGTCATACCACATGTGGATTTTCAATGGATCAAATATGAAAATTTTTTAAATTATTTATAGCATTTCTCGTAAAGATAGTTTCATCGCTCCACAATATCTTTTGAGGTAAATTTTCGTCATTATCGATATTTTCTAACAACTACCTGCAAAATTGTATCCTTTTTTCGGAATCACCAGGATGCAAAGTTTGTACTTTATGTAGGTGATATGGGTGCAGTTCTTCTCGGTTTAAAATTCTCCAGATGCTGCTTCGTGAAATACCTACTTGCGTTGACATTGGTGGAAGGATCATCAATAATAACATCTTCTAAAATACTTGCATCTTCCAAATTACCTCTTATTCTGGTATTTCCAATTTTAACACTCCCGGTCTCACGGACTTTTTGGAAAACTTGTTGGAATGCGCGCTGTGAAGGTTGCCTTCTGTTTGGAAACCTGCGTAGAAACTCTCGTGAGGCCACCAATGAATTTCCATGACAGAAACGGTCGACAAATATCACATCGGCATATTCGTTGTTGAAAAAGTTGATAATACTTAATATATTGTTGTTTTGTAAACTTAATTTGTGGTAACTTCGAGTACCGTAATTAATTTTGTCATGTGCGCTTGTAAACAACTTTGTTTTTATAATGACAGGCACGAAATTACATAAAACTAGGATATGCAAAAGTTATAAAGACATAACTTTGAGGACAAGTTGGCCTAGGCCGCTCCTGGTGTCAGATCGAAATAAGCACCATGCAGTTTTAATGACCTTTAATAGATGTATAGATCATCCAAAAATTACTTAATCCGTGAAAGGGTTTTTGAGTTATTGCTGAAAGTTGTTATTAGTATTTTTTGTAACCTGTACCTCTGTACCCCTTTGTCACCCTGTAACTCAGTGAAAGTGCATCGCAGACAAATATTTTATAAGAACTTTAACCTTATTTTGATCTGGTCTGCCCCCTGGTAAATTTTTGTACGCTGACACTGGGGCACCCTGTATAGTAAATATTTGTATTGAGCTGTGAAATACAATCTAATCGTCTATTTGGACGTGGAGATTTTTCTGCTCTTACTTTAAGAGCAGTTATTAGTGGTTTGTGATCTGTTAATATTTTAAATTTTCTAATTTCTAAAATATTGAAAGCGGAATAATTGCTTTCTGTTTTCCAAGTGTTCATGAAAAATATGCTAAAGGTTCCCAAATACTACCGTTATACAGGGTGATTCACAACTTATCCAAAAAAATTTGGGAATAGATGCGGCATGAGAAATGGAGTCAATATTGTAAAAAAAAATGTAAAATCCTTAGTTTCTGAGAAAAAAAATATTGAAGTTATAGCACATTAAGCCACTACATAGTTGGTCAACTGTAGTCTCTAGCGTCATTCGCAATACGCGTGAAGAGCCATGTGACTCCTAATACTGAAATCCGTCGTTGCGGTAGTTTTTACCTGTTATCTGTGTTATTTACATAAATTTTTTAGTAGTTAGTGTCAAAAATGGCTTGCGTCAGAGTTGATGGATATCGTTTTAATTTATGGTGAAGCAAGACAACATTTGTATTATGGTGAAGTATTTGTGTTATGGTTAAGCAAGATATCATTTGTGTAAGTTCGTAGAAAGTGAGTAAGACGGACCCAAATGTGTTTACACGTGAGTGGATAAAATTTTGAACAATTGCTGTTGCAGCATCGGGTATGCCAAATGATTATTTAAAAACACAAATTAATTTTATTAATTAATAACGGCAAAAGCAGTTGAATTTGCCGATATAAAATAGGTGCGATAAAATTCTATTTACATATTTCTTTCCTTGCGAAAGTTTTTGTCCGTTTTTTTATCACACCGCCATGACGGTCGCATTGTGCTAGGTCAGGTATTTGTAAGGGTCCCATGTACATCCAGATTTTTTTTTGGATAAGTTCTGAATCACCCTGTATTGTTCTAAAACCGCCCCAATTATTATATTTGAGACATCAACTAATCTCACTATCATATTTTGGGTTGACAAGTAATGTTGCGTTTGCTAACTGATTTTTAATTTTATTAAAATTATTGTGACATTCTTGAGATCATGTCTCAATATTTTGTTTCTTAGCATTTTGTAATTGGGTAAAGGTAAATAAAGGACACAGAAATTCACTAATCTCGGTATAAGCCTATAATAATAATGTACCATACCTACTTTTTGTAAATCTTTAATTATTTTGGGTTGTGGAAAATTTCTAATTATTTCAACTCTACCCTGATGGAGACATACAAATTGAAGTTATTTTGTTTAAATATTAACAGAAAATAAAATTGAGACCTTTTAAAACTCCTTTCATAAATCTTTGAAACGTTTGTCCTACATTTCTCAAACCGAAAGGTAATTTTAAAAACTTAAATAATCCAAATGGATTTTTTGTGAATGTCGTCCTCTGCTACTAGTATTTGATGGTATGCTCTACCTACCCAAATCTAGTTTTGAAAAGACGTTACATCTGCGCAAACACCAGTTAAAATTTTGAATATTTGGCAATGCATATCTATCAGAAACTGTTACTAAATTCAGTCTGTAGTCACGACAAGGTCTCCAGTCATTAGGTTCCTTTTTACTAACAATGTGCAAGTGATGAAGATACAAATGAAGATGATTGCCTACAAATTCCTAAATTGACCATGTTTTCAAGCTCTGCTTTTGATATTTTAAAGTTAAACGGATCAAGTTTCCTTAAATCTGATCTAATTTTTTATGATGTCTGATCCTTCTTAATGTTTTGCTGCAGGACCTAGGTACTTAGTGTATCAAAAGCTAACTGCAGAAGTTGATACTGTAATATTTTGTACGGAGGATTAGTATTTAGTTCCTTATATAATTATCTAAATTAAACGAAAAAATTAAGTCGAACAACAACATTTATATTTTCGCGTGAGTCTATAGCATTAAAATGGATAACATTCGTCCCTTTTGGAATTATTACAAAGAAATCAAATGAACAAATAAATCACTGAAGCTTTATCTAGAAAACTTAGAAATATACATATGAAACGGACTCGGTATCTAAAAAATGTCCCCCTCTCAGCCAGGTCCCCTTTAGAACTGGCGACGTTTTTAGGCCATCTCAGTCCAATAAATCGTCGAGGGTAAATGTTTTGTATATCTTAATTTTTTGTTATTCCATTTCCTTCATTTTACAAAAGTTGGAGATGGTTTCTCGTCCCTTTCAATTTCAGTCTTGAACTGAAGAATATTAAATTAGACTACATAGAGCCTTTTTCTCCTCACAATAACAAAAGTAGGACATCTGGAAAGTATTTATGTGCTTCAGTTTCCAACGTTATATGCTTTACTTGCAATAAAGTGTAGGTGCCAATTAAAACATAATCTCTTACAGTATTGCCATTTTATTTGTTTGTTTACAATTTGTTTTAATTATTGGATATTTCGCAACATGTGAAAAAGTTGAAAAAAATTATGACAAACTTTTGCGCCAAATACATTAGTAGTAGTAGTAAAAGGTTATTTGTATAAAATAATTTTGCTTAACCAAAAATTTCACACTGAAAAAACTAGACAAATACAAAATGCAAAATAAATATCACACTATATCGCATACGTAAGCTGTTAACGTTTCGAAAACTTATCTGTTTTAGTCTTCTAAACTAAAAATTTTTCGTTTTTGATCATTTAAAGTATCCCGCATTGGCTTTATGAAAGTGTCAGCTCCGTCAAATTGGCTGAAATTGTGGTGAGTTGTTGGTTTGGGTTACTGACCAAAAGTCTCCATAGTACTTGGGTTTGAAAATCAATTCTTTCCTATTTATAGCAGTCTGCTGAAGATGGCTGCAAAGTAGTGTGAGTTGTAATAAAAAGTAACTTTTGTGAATTGAATTGTTATGGCCGAGTTCTCTATTTCTTTATTCTAATATATGACACAGATTCGCTGATCAATCGGCCAGAGCTCCTCCTCCAAAACCCAATGGTACGGAGACATGAAACAATGAAAGTGCATTTAAAAACGTTCACATTTCCTTGTGTTTGGAATGACGTTAAGTCTTAATAAATAATAAAACTAATTCTACCATGATCATAAAGAAATCGTCTGTTCTCTATTGAATAGGTTGTCTTTTTAGCCCTGTATCGAATTGATTTCTTCTTAAGAAATACTATTAGTTTGAGATGTTTTTCAATATGTACCTCCTTTTTTACAGCCAAACTAGTTTTCTGCATATAGTAGTACTAAAATGAAGATTTTTTTTTGGTTTTAACACTGTCAGCGAAATAAGCGATTAGAATATTTTCATTAATAAATGCTTAGTGGTACACCATTGCGTGAAACTTTTTCGTACCTTGTCTTAGATTTTTCCGACAATAAATGCTTCTTTCACTATTTCTGATATGTCCTTTCCAGAATCACATTAAACACAATACATATAATAGTTACAAACAATATGGTGACTTTAACCACGGTATTTGTATATGTCATCATAGCAACAGAAAAAATGGATCTAGTAAAGATAGTTGGAATGATTTTATGATTGTTAACAGTAGAGAGATGGTTGACATCAAATACAGAATTACAGACCGTATGAAAAGGCTACAGTGGCGTTGTAATGAAGTGATTTTCAGACAGGGTTTTGAAATACTCCGAGTTGTTACTTTTCAATTTTATTTAAATAAATGTACAATACCGCACCGCCATTTGCACATTCCAAACAGATACGACGTGAGAGCGAAGTTGTTAGCGCATATGCCTGCTTAGCAAGTTAGAATCTAAAATCTGTTAGCACCCACCAGCCAGCGAGAGTGGTCCATTCCCGCATGTGAAGACTGCGCAGCCGCCACCGCCCACCGTAGGAACTTGGTAGATGAGTTGCATTTGAAAGCAGAGTTCACATTTGGAAATTCAGTTCATCTCCATCCTCGCAGCGAGGGGACCATTTCGCCAACACCAGGAAGATCGCTAATGCAAGTAAAGTTCCGCGCATATTTAATGCGCAAGTCTCTTGATGTGACAGGACACCTGGTAGAGGCATTCTACTGTAGCGTTTGTTCCGTTCCAGCGTTACAACCGTTCAGACGTGCCAAGGAGAGGAAGTGAGTAAAAGGTTTAGGCAGGTTTGGGTAAAGACTTGGCTACTGTCTGTTTTGAATTAATTATATTTTTCCTTTCAAATATCCATCCCTATTACGACTTGGTTGGGTGCACTGTCGTTTCTTTCTGGCGTAGTTGACCTGACGACGCGTTCAGATCCTCAGCCCTGTCAGTCGCCCGCCAGTCCTGAGGAGATCTGTTTTTATTGTTGTATTTTTTTTAAAAGATAGTATCCAAGCTTATAGTTTAGCAAATGTAGCTTACTTTTGTCCGTTTGATCGCTTCCTCACACCTGGTATCTGCACCTAACTTTCCGTAAAATCCACTTACCCGCTACCGTTGCGCTAACTCTGCTGTGCTTTGCTGCGCATAACCGTTGTCGCTTGTTACTGCCTAACCGTAGGTTTATGGTAGTGATAATTTAGGACTGTACATAGAGTAGGTAAGTCTTAATAAATGTAAATACTTATAAATTTTGATTTTTATTTCTGTGTGAAGTTTAGCTCTCTCTAGAGTAGTGGTGTTTCTGTACTGTAAACAGGAACTGGCTCCCGACATAACTTCATAGTGACCGATGTGCTAACGTCACAGTGAAAACTTTTTAAAGAGTAATTTTGAAAAATCAAACAGATTGCAGATAAAGGATTGCAAAGTTTTTACCGCACTCGATTGATTCGCATACGCCTCGTTTTGCAATCTTAGTCCTAAGTAGTTATTTACACCATAAAGGAGGTAACTATTATTTACCAGTAGAGTCCGAGACTGGTAAATTATACTTAACTGCTGCGTGGTATATGACATTTTATCTGCTCCCACAGTTATTTATGGTTCATGAAATAAAGATTAGGTTTTATTTTTTGACATTTTCGACAACAAAGCTACATAGTAATTACAATTTTGCTGGTTTTGAATTATTATTTCTAAATGAGTGATTTTCAAATAGAAAGTGCAGTAAATACTGCCTGCGAAGTCGAAAGTGAGCTACGGACGAGCATATAGAAATTTTAAAGAATGGTGCCAGGATAAAAATACTGGTGTTTCTGAAATGTCACTGCTAGCATATTTTATGGAGAAGTCAAGAACTTTAAATTCATCGGCGAGTTTGTGGAGTGAATTATATTAAAATAAACCAAGCTGAGAGCATTTTTGAAACGTAAGAATGGCGGCTATACTTATACCTAAAATGTCAAAGGTTTTTACAAGAGAAGAAGTCAACGATTTTCTCGTTCAGGCACCCGATAACACATATTTGCTAATGAAGGTAGTGACGGTCTTTGTAGTTACAATTCCAGATTCTAAAAATGGTATGTCACGTACGTTTACAATTACTTAGAAATTCTCAAGGAATTAAAAATGAAATTTTACGCTTTTCTATGCGCTATCAAGGAGGCAGATGTTACAACCAACCTGTTGGCAAGAATACCCTTTCTATAATTCTTCATAACATTGCACTGTTTTTGAAAATAAAACATCCTTAAACATAGGTATCGAGGGTTTCTTGCCAGAAGGGCGTATCAACCAAAACATTATTTTTCAGGAACTGAAAAAAATGTTTCAAAAATCAGTAGTAAAATTTAAGAGTTTGTTTTATATCTTACGTAACTGTTGGTTAGTGTATTTATCGCATATTATTATCTGTTTAGCGAATTATTTGAGAACAACAGGTACAAACTTGACTAGGTACTTTAACTTGTAACAGAAGAGTAACCGTATGTAAACACAACAGAAAAATTGAGGTTATGAGCGTCAACTAACTCAACGCATACTCGTGAATGCCATGAAATTTTGTCATGCCAGAAAGTCATATGTTCATACGACCTAGAATATATGCGTTTCATTACAAAGGGACGTATGTACATACAACCAGGTTAATTGAGGTAATAATTGTTCATACGATCAAGAAAAGGATTCTGTGGCGCTGTTATTATTGGTGTGCTAGGTAGATACGACCTTTTGTCGCGACAAACTTATGGTATTGGGTATCAAAGTTAGCTCATAAACCCAAAATGGCACTTTTGTGGATACATCCTTTTGGCAGGAAACTCTCGATATACAGGCTATTCATTCCGAAGAACATCGGCAGCGTTACTGGCTAATACAGGAGTTGATGTATTAGCAATCAAGAGACATGGTGGGCGGAAATCAGTCACAATTGCAGAAAGTTATGTTGCTGACAGTTTAAGTAACAAAAATGAAAGACTTCAACTCCAGGTTCTAGTAGTATGTCGCATCATGCTGTTTTAATGGATTAGTCAGATAATATTGAGCCTCCGGTGATTGAAATGGAGCGGTCAAATCATTTTGAGAAAAATGTGATAATTAGTAAACGCGAGGGGAATAGTTATTCAGATTTTATAAATTTTACTAAATGTATTAACTGTACAATTATTATAAATATTCATTCATAATAATTAATAAAATGTAATGTTCATCTATTTATATTTATTTGTTCCTAAAGTATGCATTTATAACTCGAAATCGTTTTTTCCCTAGGGAGGTAAGTTACCTCATTTACATCCCGTTGTCCATATCAACTTCCACTTCTACGGTAAAATCCACTTACCTCCTTAAAAACAATGTATTGTAATGTCTATTTAATATAGTGGGAGCGCTACCCGGCGTCGTGCGTAACTTTTCCATTCGTGCGTAAAATGCTTTTTACAACACTTATTTCGTAATATACTATTGTTCGAACCATTATGATAAAAATTGGTTGCGCTGTATTTTCGAGCACCCTATGTAAATATAGAATAAAATCTCATATAACTTTATTACTTCATTTTGTTACCATATTATTATAATTATTATAATGTAAATATTGAGGTTGTAAATATTCATCCATCAAAAGTGAGATAAACTGTAACATGCAATATGATTCCATTGGAAGTTTTTCGAGATGTACACAAACAATTTTAGCGAAATTAAATTTACGAGCAATTTCACATAGGGTCGGTATAAAATCCTTTTAGAATTCATGCGGTTATGGTTATAACATAACCCTCATCACGCTTCCTTGAACGGAGGCATCGTCAAATTATATTTATGTAATAATTCCAAACACGTAACCCAATAATACATAGTTATTACGTCGACAATCGACCGAAAAATCCACGGTATTACCCCGGAATAGAAAATGAAAGCGCCTCACCCTTGGATAAAGTCTGCTGTATCTTGATCTTGATTGATTCTCAATTCCTGTAGTAATAACCCGGTGATGGGACAAGCCAGAAATATTGGCACAGTTTAGTTGATGGTCCAATCAGAAACTTATCGCCTCATTCGATTGCCTGGCCGAGCCGAGATAGTTCGGACTTTGTCAGTTTTCATAATGAAATCTCTCAACAGATTGTTTGATTTTCTTCGCCGGCCCAATCGCCTTAACCAGACGAAAACACACTTCGCACGATTCATTCTGCTATTTTTATTGCAGACGACTAATATTTCAGGTTCCCTTACGAAGAGCGTGGCGAGATGTTTATACAGGGCGAATTAAAAATAAAGAAGGGGAATAGTATCTCTGACAGTTTTCATATGACCTTCAAATGAAGTTTTTATTACCAATAAGGTTAATTAAAAGGCTGTTTTAGATAGCTTGATTGATTATTGCCGTTACTTTGTCTATTTTTTGTGCAAACTTGATTCATTTGCGCAATATTCAAAATTACACTAACGTAGAAACGACCGATAAGCCTTTCTGTTATATTCTTGCTTATGATAACTTCTTAGAACATCTTTATACCTTGTTTGAATGCCTTCATGAACAACTATGTAAAACTGGAACTTTTAGGAAAGGAACTTACATAATATGTTTGATTATATGTAGAGACCGTCTTAAAATAACATCTTTTATATCCCCTTCACATACAATGAGTCCAAGTTCTTCTACAGCGAGATTTTGAATGTTCTCATTGAATTCTGGAAAAGATTTGGGGAACTCGTGAGGTTTGGCACACATCTTGTTTACAGACAAAGCAAATTTTTCAGATAGAAGAGAATCCGTATGGCTTGGTCGAAGTTCATCATCAACAGCAGTCTTATACGAATGTCTGGATTAGCATTCTTGGACCACTTAATTGGGACACAATTCCTGTTACCTAGATTGAATTATCACTTTCTTCCAGTTATTCTTAAAGATGCACGTATTGGTATCAAAGATCAGATTTGGTTGATGCATGAAGTGGTTCCTTTCTAATTTGGTGTAACTTCAAAACTATATTTAAACGAAGGTCGGCCTCAGTTTTGGCCTCATCGAGCACCCGATTTAAATCCTATGGATTTTTTTTATAACAGTGTATAGTGTACAAACCATTGAAAACTATTTAGAACTTTAGAAACAGTGCGGTAATTTTTCCATTTGTAATTTATTCAATTTATTTCAGTTCGTTCAGTTCATTTTCTTTCATCCTATAAGGTATTTTTATTGTAAATAAAGTTTTTACGAAAAAATAATTGTCTCATAAATCTACTTAAAACCAAATTAATAAACCACCATATCGTAGATAAAAAAATACATTAGAAATTACTTGTAGGATTGGTAATCGAAGAAGAAGACCAAGACAATCTATTAAATTTCTTTTTTGGTAGTAAGAAATGTATTCGTAGATTTTGTAACTTTCTTCATGTTTAAGGAAATAATATTAACTAAATTTTTCTTCCTCGTTTGAAAAACTGCAAGGAGAGGGTGGAGAGATTGTTTTTACATGAAAAACCTCTATTAATTTTCAACAAGAAATCACCTCCCTAAGTTTTACACACATATTTCTTTATACCCGGTTCATTTTCCCTGTTAATGAGAAATAAAGATGATGCCGTTTTAAGTTGATTAAGATCTAAAACTTTAAAGAAGTTTGAAAGAAAAATATTGTAATAAAATTGAAACAGATTAATCGAAATAATTTTCAAACTAACAGCAAGAGATACGTCGCTAACAATGTTAATTTTGTGGATGAATGAATTCTAAATTCATTTTGTAATATTTTTGCTTAGCTACTTTATAACCTGGGTCATGTAATCATGACCACCTTCTTTTTTTCGGTTATATCTTGTTCCTTTTCCTGTAAAAGATCTATTCACGGGTTCTCTGCCTAATCTCAGGTAATAAAGTACATATGTAATTGATTAAATTTTTAAAAACTAATTTTGTAAATCTGAACTCGGATTCGTGATCAGTGTTCCCAAAAATTCCCGTATACCAAATTTTGCGCGAATCTGTTATTTTTTGAAAAGGACCTCGCACTTTTCTTATGGGAAGTGGGTTTCGGCCAATTTTTTTGAAACTTCGCAGGTTGATAGTTCTTAACATGTAGATCAAAAGTCTCAATGGGCACAAAGCCCCAAATCCACCCCTTCCCCCCCAAAAACTGCCTCCAAGTAGCGGGGGATTTCACTGATTTCTGCATGTAAAACAATTTATTTTTTTAATCAACCCAACAATGACCCCAAACAACCACATTTTTGATTAATAAACTGCCCCACTTGACCCCGCCCATCACACCCCCCCGGCCCATACGAATCAGCCTACGGATTTTCCAGATTACTGTATTTTATAGTTGCACGTATTTTTTGCACGTATATTTTTTGCACGTATTTTTTCACACTGAATTCGAATCTGCAACTCAATTTTACGAAATCGGGTCAGGAAAATTGTTAATGACAATTTAATTGTTTATATAGCTGTAGAAAGTTTATTTGTGATTTTATGAAAAAATATTTCACGTAAAAGTTATTTATTTTGACTAAATCTAAAAAAAGTTTATATGTGATTTTTTATAAAAAGTAATATTCAAGCTGTAAAACGCTGTTAAACTTAACACACGTGTATATCTACAGCTATCATACGTACCAATACTCTGTTAAATTTTGATGGCGTTTTAAAGCTAAAACATTGATTTTTCGAAAAAAAAAACAAGAATAGTTTTTTTTAGATTTCATTGAAATAAACAACTTTTATTTGAAACTTTTTTTCATAAAACGACAAGTAAACTCCCCGATACTTGAAGGCAGTTTTTTGGGGGGGAAGGGGTGGATTTGGGCCTTTGTGCCCATTGAGACTTTTGATCTACATGTTAAAAACTATCAACCTGCGAAGTTTCAAAAAATATTGGCCGAAACCCACTTCCCATATGAAAAATGCGAGGTCCTTTGTTCGGCCATCTTAGATCCGCCATATTGAATTTTGCAAAATTGACCTCGGATCCGTGATCAGCGGCCCCGAAAACCTTCGTATACCAAATTTGGTGCGAATCTGTTATATTTTGAAAATTCGTGATATCTGACTTTAATTGACCCGTTTTTTGAGGTTGAATATAGAAAAATTTTTTTGTATTTTTCCTAGCACGTTTTCGTGAATTTTTGCTATTTTTAACCTGTTTTTTGAGGCTAGAAAATTCCTGTCACGTGATTCTGATACCGAATTCGTGATTAGGAGGCAAAAATACTACGGATAACATGTCTCATGAAAAGTACACTTTTTTGTGTGGCTGTGTAATCACTGCCAATTCATTTCTAAACAAATTTGGTGTTTTTAAAGGTATTTACATCGGGGTTTAGCCAAAAGTTCGCCATTTTGGATCCACCATTTTGTGAGTTGAAATATTTTATACCAAGTTCTTGATCAATAATTCCGGTTACTATTTTTAATTCGCTTAAATTCTGAGATTGAAATTCTTGGTCATTTATCATCATTTTTTGTATTTATGGCCGCCATCTTAATTTTTGCAAACGAGCACACGAGTTTTGTAGTTCTGAGATCAAGCTTCAAAATGAGACCTTATACGAATTTCGAATTTTTTTGGTGCTGCAAATTTTGGTGGCAACACTGATCCGGTTCATTGATCAAAATTTTTTGAGTTTATGGGCGTCATATTCATGTCGCCATCTTGATTTTTGCAACGGCGCACCCAGCTTTTTGTAGTTTTTAGTTTAAGCTGTAAAATGAACCCTCATACGTATTTTTACGTCGTTCCAAATTTTGGCGGCCGGTTGACATGGAATGCCCAATATGTATATTAATGTAATTTCGTTTTCCCGTTATTTATAGGGTATTTGTTACCTGTGAAAAAAATCTAAAAACAAGTTCAAAGAATCCTTGCACCAAAAGGATCAGTGTAGGTTTTTAGTCCAGTTGGTAGAGGTTCAAACCTTGATAACCCGGAAATAACTACACAGGCCTATTTTAAATAATGAGTACAATAACAGACTAATTTGCTGACAAAGGATTTTATCAGGAAAAAGTTATTAACAATTTAATCGTAAAAAAATTTTTTTTTAGTAGTTTTCTTTAAATAACTCAGCGGGATGACTTTGTACGAAACAATGCCGATGACATGATTTTGTTCGTAATAAAAATAGCTACAAAATGGCGGTGGTCCGATTACGAAATTTGCAATAACAAAGCCGTGAGATTGAAAAAACGGTTTAAAACGTCAATTTTTTAAAGTTGCTGTAAAAATGTCAATTATAAACAAAAAGTGATAAAACTTTCGAACACTATAGTCTATATATATACAATAATGACGATAAAGCCGAAAATCAGGAGAGCAAATCTTTTTGTTCTATGAGGCGTTATACATTCATCGGCATCTGAAACTCGAAACTTTGCCAAATTTGTTCGAAGCTTTGCTGACACTTGAAATTTGGTACACACATAGTGTAAATATGCAGAAACCAAAAGCAATTTGCAAAATTCAAGTATCTTCATTTTTGCAGTTTTGGTAAGGTTTTATACGTCACCCTAGTTTTATACGTCACCGTTTTTTTAATTTTTGGACGTATATTTATGTATATTTATAAAATATTCCATTACGGTAGATTAGCCAGCATAATTACCTACAATTTAAAAAAATATATATTTTCATCGTTTAGATCCTAAGCTACTTAACATTTTGCGCCTGTTAGCCATACTCGTACATTATTCAACATATCAACATAAAACAAAAACGTACGTGTGGGGTAAACCTTTAACTTTAAGTAAACAATTGTTTAAATTTACTGTTGCATATTTCTAATAGTATACAAGCGTCGAAGAGCGGAGCTCGCGCTCGAAAATGAAAAGTTAAAGGTTTACACCACACGTACGATTTTGTTTTATGTTGATATGTTGAATAATGTACGACTACGCCTAACAATATATGAAAATATTTTTTTTTAATTGTAGGTAATTGTGCTGGTTAATCTACCGTGATGGAGTATTTTATAAATATACATATATATTTTTCCAAAAATTAAAAAAAACGGTGACGTATAAAACTAAGGTGACGTATAACTTGTTACAGATCACCCAGTGGAGATATGAATGTGTTTGTAGATAATATGTTTAAAGTATTGGAATACGTGTATAAGCCTAATATTCAAATAATACTCTGCGGGGATTTTAATCTGGATGCTACACCGGGTACAAGAAACTGGGCTAATTTTAAACAATTTGCCAGTATGCTACTTGCTTTTGATCTGCATCCGAGGGTAGAGTGGCCTACTCGAGTTACCGATCTAACTGCCACAGTCATTGATCAAGTCTTTTCGAATGTGGTAGACGACAGTATGACATGCGTCATTGACAATGTAATTTCGGATCATAGAACGGTCCTTTTTCAAATTTTCCCGGAAAATATAAATTATAATTCACACTCCTCTCAGCTTTCAAGAAATTTTAGTGAATCATGTATTAACAACTTTAATTTAGCCTTGAGTAGGGAACAGTGGGGTGAAATCTATGAGATACAATCTATAGACGAAGCATATTGTATCTTTCATGAAATATTTATGTACTATTTTAATATTAACTTTCCATTAAAAAGATACAAATATAAAATAAACAACAAACAGTGGGTAAATAATGAAGTGAAAACATCAAGTACCAAACTAAAAGACCTGTATAACTTAAAAAAAGCATGCNAGCTCGCGCTCGAAAATGAAAAGTTAAAGGTTTACACCACACGTACGATTTTGTTTTATGTTGATATGTTGAATAATGTACGACTACGCCTAACAATATATGAAAATATTTTTTTTTAATTGTAGGTAATTGTGCTGGTTAATCTACCGTGATGGAGTATTTTATAAATATACATATATATTTTTCCAAAAATTAAAAAAAACGGTGACGTATAAAACTAAGGTGACGTATAACTTGTTACAGATCACCCAGTGGAGATATGAATGTGTTTGTAGATAATATGTTTAAAGTATTGGAATACGTGTATAAGCCTAATATTCAAATAATACTCTGCGGGGATTTTAATCTGGATGCTACACCGGGTACAAGAAACTGGGCTAATTTTAAACAATTTGCCAGTATGCTACTTGCTTTTGATCTGCATCCGAGGGTAGAGTGGCCTACTCGAGTTACCGATCTAACTGCCACAGTCATTGATCAAGTCTTTTCGAATGTGGTAGACGACAGTATGACATGCGTCATTGACAATGTAATTTCGGATCATAGAACGGTCCTTTTTCAAATTTTCCCGGAAAATATAAATTATAATTCACACTCCTCTCAGCTTTCAAGAAATTTTAGTGAATCATGTATTAACAACTTTAATTTAGCCTTGAGTAGGGAACAGTGGGGTGAAATCTATGAGATACAATCTATAGACGAAGCATATTGTATCTTTCATGAAATATTTATGTACTATTTTAATATTAACTTTCCATTAAAAAGATACAAATATAAAATAAACAACAAACAGTGGGTAAATAATGAAGTGAAAACATCAAGTACCAAACTAAAAGACCTGTATAACTTAAAAAAAGCATGCCCAGAATTGACAAACTTTTATAACTCCGCAAAAAAAGAGCACATGATGTTGGTGGAGAGCATCAAAAAACAATTTTACCAAAATAAAATAATACACTCAGAAAACCCTTCTAAAACTGCTTGGAATGTAATTGCATCTAAAACTAAACAAAAAACAAACAAAAACATTGACGTAATGATTGGAAAATCACTATGTGAGGATCCAAGAACAATAGCCTCGGCATTGAATGAATTCTTTTTAAATACACCCGTGACTATAGTAGAACAAATTGGGAAAAATACTAAAGACTTCGTACATGACACAGTTAATCCAAATTCTATTATGCTCGAACCTTTTGAAGTGAATGAATTGTACGGTTTATTAAAGGAAAAATTAAGAAACAAATATTCGTCGGGGCCTGATGAAGTACCTTTAATTATAATAAAAAGAGCACTACCTTTCATAATGCAACCAATAACGTTTCTGATAAACTTATCTTTTAATACGGGAGCTTTTCCAAAGGAATTAAAAACGGGCAAAGTGGTACCTATTTATAAAAAAGGAAATGCACAAATTATGGACAATTACAGACCGGTCGCAATTCTGCCGGGTTTTTCAAAAATATTCGAATACTCATATTTGCATCGACTTTTAAAATTTTTTGGCAAGTACAAGATTATTACAAACAGTCAACATGGTTTTCAACCCACAAAATCCACCAATACAGCGATATACGCTTTTTATCAGAAACTGATTGACCACATTGAAGCAGAAGAGTGTCCGGTAGGGATTTTTTGCGATTTGAGTAAGACTTTTGATTGTATCGATCATCAAATGTCACTGATCAAATTAAACTCGTATGGTGTCAGAGGAGTTGCATATAACTGGATAGAATCATTTTTAAGGGAGCGCAAACAATTTGTTAGTCTTTTACATTCCAGTAATAATTTTAAGAATAAAATCAAATCAGATGAGAAGCATGTACAAACGGGAGTCCCCCAAGGGTCAGTTATTAGTCCCCTTCTTTACCTAATATATACAAATGAGCTGGAGAAGGTTATATCAAGTGGGGTTTCGATAGTAATGTATGCAGACGACACCTCACTGCTTATATCAAAAAAATCAGATTCAGAATTGGAGGCGGAATGTAACTTAGTATTGCAAAGAGTGACCGGTTGGTATAACTCGAATAATCTTTATCTGAACAACAATAAAACTAAAACTATTCGATTTCACAATAGACAAAAAAAATGTTCTAAATTAAATATTAAGATCAACGAATCTGTAGTGGACTCCGTGGATCACATGAAATTTTTAGGTGTTGTCATTGACGAGTGTTTAAGCTGGAAGTCGCATTGTACAGACCTAACTACAAAATTAAATTCAGTATGTTATTTGTTTAGAAATGTCAAACCTATTTTATCTAAGGAACAACTGATAGGTTTGTATCATGCGCAGGTAGGATCACGTCTGGGTTATGGAGTGATCTTTTGGGGTGGCTCCTCTCTGGCGTCGGATGTATTTATATCGCAGAAAAGAATTTTAAGATGTATAGCCGGTGTCTCCAGATTTTATTCCTGTAGAGAAATTTTTAAAAGTTTTAAGATTTTAACGCTTACTTGTGTTTTTATTTATGAATTATGTATGCAGGTTTTTAAGAGGGTGGGTGACCACAAACTAATCAAAGATATACACAACGTAAATACTAGACAAAAAAATACATTTTATTTGCCATTTTGTAAATACAATGTATCTCGTAATTCACCAGACAACATGGGTTTACAAATTTTTAATAAGCTCCCATCTGATTTAAGGGAAATAAGATATGTGAATCATTTTAAATCTAGGCTTAAAAAATATCTAATTGACAGATGCTTTTATAGCTTAAAGGAATTTTATGCAGATTATTATTAAAT
>NW_019416557.1:405211-452767 GCF_000390285.2 Anoplophora glabripennis
GTATAACACCTTATAGAACAAAAATTTTTGCTCTCCTGATTTTCGGCTTTAGCGTCATTATTGTATATATATATTGAACTATAGTTTTCGAAAGTTTTATCACTTTTTGTTTATAATTGACATTTTTACAGCAACTTTAAAAAATTGACGTTTTATACCGTTTTTTCAATCTCGCGGCTTTCATTGAAAATTTCGTAATTGAACCACCGCCATTTTGTAGCTATTTTTATTACGAACAAAATCATGTCCTAAGCATTTTTTCGTACAAAGTCATCCCGCTGAGTTATTTAAAGAAAACTACTAAAAAAAATTTTTTTCACTATTAAATTGGTAATAACTTTTTTTCCTGATAAAATACTTTGTCAGCAAATTAGCTTGTTATTGTACTCACCATTTAAAGTATTCCTGTATAGTTATTTCCGAGTGATC
Source organism: Anoplophora glabripennis (assembly GCF_000390285.2). NCBI lineage: Eukaryota > Metazoa > Arthropoda > Insecta > Coleoptera > Cerambycidae > Anoplophora > Anoplophora glabripennis. Next base: position 405,641 of record NW_019416557.1, read on the forward strand.
AAGAAAATGTCACCAACAGTAACTTTTCGGCCTCTGTCGACTGGACTATTTATGAAAGCAGTTTTGCCTATTTGTTTATTTATTTATTTATACATGGTGACAATAATAATAATAATAATAATGATTTATGAGAAGTAATTAACAGAAATTACGTCGATGCCATTTAGCAAAGTTGTTTTTTTATATCAATAAAAACAAACTGTTTAAATAAATTTTAAAAAGAGGAGCATACTGTTTCCCGTACTTTTTGCATTGTTGCGCCTTGTACGCGATTTACTTCCAGTTTTCATTATATCACTCCGACATTTCCAGAGGTGTACATTTCCAACGTCCATAAAAATATATCGTGCTTACGTGCCTACCGCCACGGGCCCCATTAAAAATGCATGTTCGGTAGCATTCGTATTGAGTCATAAAGGAAACCATTGGCATAAAACGAAAATAATAAAAAACAACATTCATTCCTGCCAATTGTCCAAATTACTAATGCACCCCGATCGTAACCCACCCCCGTATTATTAGTACCCATACTTTCCGCAATGATCACGACAATTCGCAGATAGAAAACACGCAAGGGGGTTCATTTCGCACGCATATTTCTGTTACTGCTATCGCTCGCACTGTCAATATGGGGCAATAACATGTCAAGTTTCGCACGCAGTGGTTTTTCTGCGGCCCCGACAATATTATTACCGGCGTAGGTACGTGAAACGTATTTCTTTGTTGAATGTGTAAGGCAACAGCTAATTACTGGTTGAACGCAACCTAGCCGTGATAGTAATTAAAATGGCATAGAAGTTATCAAGTAATCACTGTTGTGTAATATTAAAAAATACTCGATGACTCATAGGATGGGATACATTTTAAGCTCACTGAAAAATAAAATATAAGATAATTTATAATATTTGCCAATTATTAAAATTTTGATTTACGTTAATTGTTGCACAGTTTTCGTTTTTTTTTCTTATTTCTTAATTATAGTTTTATTCACACGTGAAAAAATTTATGAAATAAACTTGCGCCAAAAGAATCACTCAGGCGAACAAAATTGATGACGAATTTTTGGCCCACTTTTGTTGTTCTCGGTCCAGGCTTTGTGTGAGCGGATACGCTATTAGTCCAGGCTGTATCGTCTCTACCGCTGGGAACATGATTCTTATTCGATTTTTTTTCATAATCTTACTAAAAAAATGACCCTTGAAACATATCCGCATGTTGCCAGACGTTACTAATGGTCAAAAATTGTTTAAACAAATTCGTAATTTTCGATTTTTTCACTCGAAATAAATTTTTTGGCTTTTTGGAGTGTTCTGAATAAAAAAGTTCCTATGCAACTTTTTTCTAAAATCTACCGTTTTCGAGATATTTTGTTCGAAAAAACGCGATTTTAACCATTTTCAACGTCAATAAACTATGTTAAAAATTGCAATTTTTAGTGTTGCCAAAATTCTTAAATAATATTTTATTCTGAAGACTTGTTTTTTTATTGTTAATAAGGCGCGCGCGCCGTGTTTCTCGGCCGCTCTTGGCGGATATCCCAAAAAGCCTAAAAAAAATTGTTTCTCGCGAAAAATCGAAAATTACGAATTTGTTTAAACAATTTTTGTCTGGCAACATGCGGATATGTTTCAAGGGTCATTTTTTTAGTAAGATTATTAAAAAAAATCGAATGAGTATCATGTTCCTAGCGGGAGCGACGATGCAGTCTAGACTATATCGGAATTTCTAAACCGCCTCGATAGTCCAGTTCGTATCTATTTTAAAAGTAGGTTGTATGGATGTTTCATACAGTAAGGCTAATTTTTGTTGGAAATACATAGTTCTAAATATTATGTAAAATGATAATTGCGATATGCGCCCGCTAAAAAAGTTGTGCATAATTGTTAGCGCAAGAAAATGTAAAAAAAAAATAAAAAAAGGTGCATTTTCTCCCTTCTTTCTTGTATAACTCGGAGAATATTATCATTAGAGAAAATAGTCAAAGGAAAAAAAATTGTTTTGAGATTCTCTTCAAAATAAAAGTGGTCCGAAATTTGTATGTGTATATTGTTGCTGCAATACAGAATAGACCGAAAAAAAATTCGTGAAAAAAAGATGTTTTTTTCATAAACTTATTTTCGACATTGACTTTAGAGCTGCCATATAAAAATTATGGTTCTGAGTGCTTCATGACATATCACAGTAGTAGTATTGCAGAAATTTTTTCAACGAAATCGGCCTGGTAGATTTCGCACAATTCAATTTTTAATTAATTAAGAAAATACAGAATTATACTTATTTTTGAATTCCAATGATTATTTTGAACTCTCAACTTTTATACATACCCTTTGGAGTTTAAATTATCAATCCCCATTTAAAAATTTTCGATTTTTCCCATTTTAACAACAATTAGAATTTTTTCTAAAAAATACTTATAAACATTTAGAGCTGGAGCTACCGTATTTGCAAATTCTTCACATGTAATTATAGAATCAAACAGAGTAAAGATTGACGAACAAAATATATTTTTGACCTTGGATACGATGAATCGTCATCGGGATATGAAAGCTCAAAGTTGAATTGAGTTTACGGCAAAACAACGTACTGTACAATAACAATCAAAAGTGATTTTGATTGTTTGAAGCAAATACTTTATAACTATGAAAATTTGTTTAAATCGGAAATATATTTTAACTGTTCTGATGCAAAAAAGATTGATACATTTCACAGGAATCGAGCAGAGTCAAAGAGGACTATGTGAGCGGAGCAGCATAATTCACTCGCGCAACTTCAATCGACATTTTCTCAGCTTCTACAACAGATAAATAGATGATTTTTTTTAATCGATAGAGGAAAGCAAGATCTATGTCGATTAAAAAAAATCTTTCAATTGAAATTTATATGAAAAGTAAAGAACAATAAAGTAGATAATATACGGTATAATGTTTAGAAAATCCAGCTACGAAAACTTTTATTAGGTAATATTTCACAAAAATGAAAATAGACTTGTTAAACTCTCTGCTCGATTCCTGTGAAATGTATCAGTCATTTAGACAGAGGGTGGCAGAAAACAGACAGATAAAAACATTTAGTCTTTTAGTCACATAGGAAGATAGACAAAATTAACAACAGAAGGGCAGGTAGAAAGACAGGACGTCAGGTCGGACAAAGAGAAAATACCGGTGGACGATAAATACAGACTAACAAGCAAACAAACAATGTACAGGTAAAAGGCAGACAGACAAACAGACGAAAATATGGAGGTGAGCATTAGTAAAAATTTTTTCCAATTTTCTTCACCTCCTATTCTTCCTTTAACCTTCAAATGACCTTGAACCTTACATGATAAAGCTTAACCGGCCTCGGCATCGGAATAAGCGATTTTTCGAAAAATTTGCCCGGGTGTCTCAGTACATTTAGTGTAAATGACGGTTAACTTTGGTCGGCTATAACTACGTAATTAATTGACCAATCGATCTGTTTTTTTTTTAAAAGTGTCTTTCCAAGAACGTTTAAAACCTATTTTAAACAATTTGATTTGGTTGAATATTCTCAAAGTGATTCTAATTGTTTATAAGTACACAAATTCGAATAATGTTCAAACAAGCGCCAGAGCTCTCTTAATTGACGGATTCGAATTTTTCAAAAAGCGTTTGAAAGCTTGAAAGCCCTTCTATATGTGATTAAATTTTCAAGTATTTAAGGGCCCTGGTTTTTGCTGTGCAAAATTTTGAAAATTTACAAATTTTTTTTCAAAAATCTATAGAACCGATTTTGATGAAATTTGGTGTGATGATTCTACATAACATGAAGTTTTCTTGAGCCAAGTATGAAGGTCCCATACCCATTTTAAAGACCCCAAAAAAAAATCCCTAAAAAGTAATGTTTTTTAACCCCATTTTTGGCGATTTTTTCGATTTTTACAATAATAATCAAGATTCATTTTCATTTCTAGTGATATTTGAAAGCCAAAAAGCCAAAAATTTATTTTCGTGGATATACGATTCACCCAAATATGGACTTTTTGAAACAGATACCGTCTAGACTACCTGGGTAGATAGGTAGAATACGGAGTTTTTTTCAAATTAAATGTTGATCAGTGTAACTGTTAAATACCTGTTCTTTTGGTAAACTTTGATTTCTGACATACTCTTATTTATGTTCTGTTTGAAATAAAGTTTCCGTAATAATTCCTTAACTATAACTCTTAATACTATCACAAATTTAATGCAATTTGAAAATAAGGTACTCATTTTTCATCACTGAAAACAGGTCGTAGTAAAAATAGTATCTAACACTCGTATTCATTATGATACTCTCCTTTGTTCGTATTGTAGTTCTCGTACTCGAGTAGCAATGGTTAAATACTCATTGGATAAGATACTAAAAACTCATCATTTTGTTAACTGAACCCATTTCCTGTTGTACGCATGTTTTAGAAATCTTTATATTAACTCCCTGGTTTTATAAGAAATGTTTTGGTAACATCATAATGTTAATTGGGGAGAAAGTATACATAAAAAGGCAGATACTCTTATTTTTTGACATACCAGTCGTCTAAAACACCAGAAGGTTGCTCTAAGTAAAGGGAGACTTTAACGTTTATACTTTGTATTTGTCGTTGTAACTACATATGAAACTATCCTGAATCTTTATAGTGCCTCCTGTAGTGCGCTCTGTAAGTCGTCAGAAATGCACAGCACAGGCTGCTTGTTAATGCTCCCATAACACAACAACGCCACAAGTCTTGCATCCGGCGTAATATTTAAGCCATTTGCTTCCACAATGGTGGCGCGGCGCCGCCGTAAAGCAGCCGAGTTTATGAAAAACGCATCAGAGCAGGCCCCGCCGTGAGAGGATGATATTCGGAATGTCGGGGAAATGTGAGTTGTGCTGTCTGTAGCCGGAGTGAATTATATCCCTTACGACTTCGGGGTAATGTATTTAGCGAGAAGTACGCCCGCGTACGTAAGGTGAGATAGGAGTTACGCAGTGGCGCAACTACCAAGTGGCAGTTCGTGGCAAAGCTCTGGGCCTCCCTGAATCTTTATCCGAAAAGATTTAATGACCGTTAGAGATACGCAATGCTGATATGTAAAAAAAGACAACAAAAAACCGACTACGATAATGCTGTTGGTCATCCATGACCATAATTTTTCGGAGAATCATTCTAGACATTGTTTATATGCATTAACATGAAGAAGTTAAATATATAACATGTGATGTACCTCAGGGATCCATTATTGGACCTGTACTCGTTGATATCTATATCAACGACCTTCTTGCTTCTGATGTTACTTGTAAGAATACAACTTTGCTGAAGATACCAGTTTCCTGAATATGTATTGCAAATAAAAAAAATATAGTAGTGGTTTTAAGGCTATCAAGGCTTGTTTATGTTTGAAGTATCATGTTTTTTTTTTTGTTGAAGTACTGTGGCCTATGTATCAGGTCGCCACCAGTTACAGAATTACATTGCACTTCCTCGGTCTTAGCACATATGATGTTTGTTTTGGTTCTTGTTGGTTCTATTCTATTCTTCGGTTCTTGTTGATTCTATTCTATTGGTTGGTTATATTATATTCTATTGGTTGGTTCTATTCTATTATATTCCATTCTATTCGATTCGACTCTATTCTATACTACTCTTTTATTCTTATTCTTTTATTACTGTTGGTTCTATTCTATGCAATTCTTCGGTTCTTGTTGCTTATATTCTATTCTTGTTGTTTCTATTCTTGTTGGTTCTATTCTTCCTGTCGGTTCCTGTTGGTTCTATAGCCGTTACGGAGGGAACCGCTGCTTAGACAAAGGTGGCTCTCTGAGATTCTTCCGAAATAGCCTCTGTGATCTCTGTAGCTGCGTGCATCCAATGCTCCTAGACGTTTCTTCGTTTTTCAGTGATGATATCCTCAATTGTGAATCTGCAAATGTTTCGTCTCGGCTGAGGATTCAGTCGCCGAAGTTCAACAAGAACCAAAATGAACATCACATCGAGCCTAGGTGTTCTGCTACGCCCCCACATAACCTAGCCCAAGAACAATAACAACCCGAAAAATGGTATAACAACCTGAAAACTATAAAACTTTATAACCGATAGAGTATCCACAAGAAATAAATAGAATACGGCAGGAAATTGTAGAAACAATTGGTAAATTTAGATTTTATCACTAATGTTTGAATGAATTTTTTCTTTTATATTTATTTTAAGGATCAGCTAGCTATACACAAAGTAAATCGTCAATGAGGAAGAATTTAAAATAAATATTTCAGGAGCGATAGACTCAATACCTTCTGACATGATTCAATCTGCTACTCAGAGCAATTGTGATCGAGTACAGAAGTGTAGTAATGGTATGCACTTCGAACATTTGTGATAAAATTTAAATTCACCATTTATTGCTTTATCTGTTTTTTTTTTATTCGTTGCACTTGTTACTGTTATTTAAATATAGTAAGTTTTAAAGATAAAAAATATTAAATTAATTTATAGAAAAAATTCAAATGTCACATAGCTACTTGATTTTTTTTATTAAAATTATGACTATTTTCAATATGTTGGTTATCTATTTATGAAATTCCCATAAATTATACATCGTTATAAAGAGAATTTCTCCTTTCGTCTAATGAGGCATAAATTCAATATATCGCCTATGAGAGAAACAAAAGTTAACTACCGCTCAGTATACATTTTTAGAGATACGTCAATACTGACAGCAAAAATCGATTCCCCACACCATTTAATATCAGACTACACATTTTTGTCTAAAAAAATTGAAAAACAAGTGAAATACGACTGAAAGAAGAAATAGCATAAAATCGATTTTCTTCGAATATTTTCGGAACTATTCGGATTTTTCTAAATTTAAAAACAGATCCGTGATCGCCATAAAATTCTGCACATTTTTTCCTATTTAACTATTTCTGTAATACTTAAAATATAAAGATATCTGTAGAAGACAATTAAATAGTTATAACTTTGTATATGTGGTATATATGTATCTACTATATTTTAAATTAATGTCCATGCCTAAATTGTAATTATTAGTAGTTTATGTACTATTTTTAATGGTAATAAATACTACTTTACTCTAAATATATTTCCCTAACTTTTAGGTGTATACATAAAGAGAAATTCTTGACATATTTTGAATACCTAATTTTTAGTGCTTTTTCCATTTTTTTTTTCATTTTTTTAATTATAAAGAATATTCTAATATAGTTTTTCAACAAATAATAATAGTAAAACTAAAACTAACAAAAGAAAATTGAAAAATCAAGAAATATGCATCTAGTTTTGCATATTGTCTTATTTGTGTTATATTTTAACACATTTTGCTTAAAATATCAATATTTCACTACCTTAGATTGGAAAGATTTTATCGTCCACAGCTGTACATTGTTTTAATGAAAAAGACATGATATGAACGATATTTTAATCAATGCTGCTCAATAATATCACGCTCATTGTTTTTTTCTATGAATGAATGTCTTGGCCCGGAGCCTTAGCCTACGCCTCTGAGTTAGATAGACAGTGGGCTGCAATAAACAAGGGAAGAGACTGGGATAAGGCAGGGAGCAGTGCGGTTAGCGGAGCGCTCAAACAGACTCGACGGCGTACCCGCTCGTAAATTCGGTCTTTCTTACGGCCCCTGCGACCTCTAATTCCTCCCATGTGACGCACGACGTGTGCTTTATGTGTTTGCGTGAGTGCTCGACCCGCTATGTGTCCGCAATTGATTCACCCTCTGCCCCGGCTGCCATTGACCCCCGCCACCCACTCGCTGTTTCTTACTTTCTCATCACCATAAAATCTTGAACGCTTAGTGGGATTCTATTAATGGCCTTAAAAGGCTAATTTTAGCGGTTTATTGGCCAACGTTGGTTAGGTTTAATGATAGTATTACCTACCACATACTTTCCTTTCCGGACGAGCCTTCTCTTATAAGACTCTATCGTTAAATTATGTAATTATTTCTTTACAATTCTGTCTCCCATGAGTTCTTAATTATATTACAACACATTCAATTTGTATCTAACATGCATTTAGAGAATTTATATTTACATAAAAAAAATAATATTTTTCAGCATATTATTTATTTGTTTTATCTAAGATTTTAGTGATGTTTTAGATAATTCACAGTGGAAAAAATTGGCTTTTACAAGAGCCTATGTAATAAAAATTCTTTATTGCGCAGTTCTATTAAGCGACTTCATTTAAGAGGTCTGTTAGGAAGAACATCAGTATTTTATTTATTTTTCATTTTTAACAATTTGTACGTACATCAAATAAACAGTTAATAGTAAATCACCCTGTATATTGTGCACTTCAATAAGACATCGAGGTTTCAAAAATCATTCTGTACTTATTTTAAGAACTCAGTATTAACATTTTCCATACCGAAAAAGTGGCATAAATATAATGAAAAAAAAAACATTGCAATAATACTTCTAGATATATCATTATTATAATTAATGTACCATTGTCGATTAAGTACTTGATGTTTAGGGTATTACATCAATGTCTCGCGGGCACTATACATAATTTTTGTTAATTAATATAACACCGTTTAAATTTTGGTATTGTGATAACAACCATACTACTTTGTACAAATGATAGGTATATTAAAAATAGTAGTCTGGAATCAGAGAAATAATTATTATTTTATATTAAGATTTTAAGCAAAAAAGTATAAAGACAACTCCAGAGACGAAAAGCAAATTATCTCTGAATTATATCAAGGGTAGTACTATAACAATTATAGTGGCGTCACTGTTTCTTCATATTATTATGTTAATGATTCCTGCTGACTTAAAGGCATTTCGATTAGGTTGATTAAAAATGAAGTACTCTCCTTAAAAATTATTAATTAATTATTTCCGCACATTATTCTGGTATAGGTGTACTTGAAAATAAATAAATTGAATAAAATGATATCTAAATAAAGTAAAAAATATTTTCAAATATTTAAATAATTTTCCTGTCATCCTCGCCGAGAACAAAAAATAGAAAGTTAGACAGATAAATTAATAATAATTGTATCCAATCTAGATGATTGGATAAGTATAAGGCTAATTACCTACAAATTTGATATAATGAACTGTATTTTTAATGATACATAGTATTAAACATCTCGTGATTAATGCATGACATTTTTTGTGTCAATGCAAATTTCCTTGTACTAATACATTTTCAGATACATGAAATTATTATCAAATATATCTTATACGGATTGAGTAAATTAGTAAGTATTTGTTGATTCATCAGACCGTGTTGATCGGAACTAATATTATTATTAACATCGTTGTATCAGCAGGAATTTTATAATACTCTGATTGAAAGATCATTTCACACGTCAAATCTCTCTTCACTTTAAATATTGAACATATATGCGACGACTTCCAAATATTTGGAAAAATACATGTGCTAAGAATTAGATTGAAGCAAAAAAGTTGTGTTGTTCGATTATAATTCGTTTTTCTTTATTTTCTTATTTAAAATATGATTACGTCACTAAATTGTATATTCCGTTAATTGGGTTTGTATCAAATTTCATGTAAAGTTAAAATATTGTGTTTTATCATTTCTGTTCTTCCTACACTGGATTATGTAATAATAAATAAGTTAAATACAACAAATAAAAGCTTATATATTTACTTTTTTTAAATGTTATGAGCTATACTTAAATGAAAAGTTTACAAATATGTCCAACTAAAGAGAAGAATAAAGGGGGGAGAATAATTGATGAATAATATCGACAGCTAGTTTGTGGGGCTAGCTATCTTTTGTATGTTTAGGTTTCTGGTATTGAGGAACATCATTTGATTTCATTTGGTAACATTTTTTGGTAGAAATTTTCTGAATGTATTTGAATACGTTTATAATAAAGTGAAAAGAACATGCTTTTAGAAAAATTACAAATTGTTATGAAAAATATTCTAAAGCGACATAACACATGCATGACTGATGTCATTATTTGTATTTTTTTTATCTGAAAGTTATGTTTGCATTAATTTATCAAGAAAAGTTATTGTTTAATCTGGAACGGAATATTAAAAGGAACAAATTTATTGAACATTATATGTTTACTTAAGTGATTTATAATTTTATATATTGCATACTCAGTTTAAGGAAAACAAAAATATTAAAAAACACCCATGATACAATATATGAACCCAATCGAGAGAACGCAGAACATAGGTACTGGCGAAGTCAGATTTTCAGTATAAAAAAATGTATATTTTCACATTTGGCAATGAAAGAAATAAGTAGATAAAATCAATAGTAAAAAAATAATTGCCTAGATAATAGTCAAGAATCATTCCTTACATTTTCAGTATTTAGTTCAACAGTTCACTTTGAGAATCCAATTTGTTTTTCTGTTAAAACAAAATCCTGTCATGAAAACTTCGACCACGTCAATGTTTGATCACGAATATGTGTTAGTCCCAGCTCCTAATAAAATCTACAAAAAAATTTATATATTTTTGATAATATTTTAACTAAAACTGATAGTTTACTTAGTTGTACTCATACTAATAAAGGAAAATTTCACTCAATCGGGTGTGGACAGAAATTGATACATTATTGAGTGAAATTGAGTGAAAATAAGTTCAATTTTTCGTACAGTGTAAATCTTAATAAATAAAATTTTTCCACAAATTCAGATTTCTCTGAAAAGCAGTTGAATCTTTCCATAATTATGTACCAGTAATTGTTGAGAAATTAGATTTTTATTTACGGTATCGTCATTGGATGGAATTTGGACTTTTGCTTATAAATCATGAAAAGATTGAAGGTACACAAAATTTTGTGTTACAAATGTTTCTTGAAATCTGAATCCAATTATTTTTAACATCAAATACCTTTTTTGACAGTTAAAATTTGAAATCAATATCTTTAACGATTTCCGAATATTCGATCAAAAACTTCCAATTTCTAGCTTATAAAACAAATTATAGTAATATTGTTGAGGCTGATTGAAAAAAATTGCGCTACTCACTCCACTCTCCCCTATCTCTACAGAGATGCAAAGTTAAATAAATTTCGCTTAATTTAATTGCGTATATAAACACAAAAGGAGTACCATTACCGTTAACGAAAAGAGTATAATACAAAGAGGAACACAAAAGGTGCTAACAGGCCCTGCGAAGGTAATTATACGAATCGCTGTTGGGATGAAACCAAAGACGGCTCTCCAAAAGACGGCTTGATGCTGCGGTTGTAGAAACGACTGTAACATAAGTCGACGGCTTGGCCCGCAGGATGCTGGAACAAACTGCACGAATTGGGGGATATTTCCATGCAAATGAGTGTGTCACGACGCGTCAGGGCCATCAAACCCCTCATAAAGTCGGAGCAGATACGCCGGGAGATCTAGCCAGTGTCGGCATGTCGGATGCATTGCTCATTTTGGCATTCTCAATAATTAATAAGGAATTTTCCGGAGCGCAAATTAAATCCACTTATTTCCGGTGGGTTTTATTATTCCGGTTGGCTTTTTTCCTTTTCGTTCCAAGTACTGCAATTTGCCGGATATTGGATGTGGATATGTTGCTGTAGAAGCTCTTCAAACAAAGCACGTGTAATGAAAATCATGTTTGAATTGAAGAAATATATTCTCATGTTTAACTCAATATTTATACGATTAAATGTAATTGCGACTATTTATGATCCCTGAATAGTCCGTTTTTAAAATGAAGACATAAATCTTTCATTTTTAGATAACGAATATTGCCGAAAAATAGTTATTTCTGAGGGAGCAACAGAAACTATGAAACCGGGAATTTTAAATTTTCAGATTATGTTGAATTAATATTCTAAACAAAATAAATGTTGCACATAATACTGATTATAGTAGTTTTAAAATTTTCACAGTCCCAAGATTTAAACTTTAAATTTTAAAATTAAAATCATACGTAAAATTTTAAAGTATGATGATTCTTCGAAATGTTATGCCGTGGCCTGCGAACCTTAGCCTTAGCTAGGAATCTTTGACCTGTGTTGTTCTCGTGCGAGGCTCTATGAGAGCGGAGCCCGCTATTAGAACCCCTAGGCCCGCCCTGATGTTTATTTTGGTTCCTATTGGATCTAAAGCCACTACGACGGAACTGGCTTTCGGCCAGTTGTCATATTAGTAGTCCCGAAAATTCACCACACTTTCTATTCAGAACAACAAAGCCACAAAAAATCGTCCTATGTAAAATCCATTCCCGCTAGAGTCAAAGTCGATGTCCCAAAGAACCAGGAGCTCCAGCGCGGCGATCCAGATGACACGGAGTAAAATTTTCACCATATTTCCAAAATTTTCACCGTCGCACCAAAAGCAGCTTCAAGCAGCTACATACCACTCCATACATAGTGGTCGACACAGACTGATTTCTCTGTATAGAGCATACAGCGACAACAGGCACGGGACGGAAAACTTTTCACCTATCTTTCCATAGTTTCCTTTGTCGCACCCAAAAACCGCTCCATGCAGTCAAAACTACCCGACGCAGTAACCCACACCACCAACCGCGACCAATTTAGGTCTGAATTTCGGAGACAAAAAATTCTCTTATTGTAACGAAATTCCTATTTAATGGAAGTTAATACCCTGAACAACATTAAAATGGTCAACACAGAAAGATGCGGATATGGAATCCAGCCAGAGTCCAGGATGCCGCACTAAACCGAAGACACACTCACCTACGGGAAAAGTTGTTTTGTGAACGAACGTCGACTCTGGGTATCGGCAATCACCAGGAGCGGAATCCTGGCCAGTGGTAGTACACGATCAAAATTGCTTCATTTTTGTATTTATTGTATAATTTTATGCTCTTGATGTACATGCACATTATTGTCTATTTTTTCCCGAAATAAATAATCAAATATAAAAAATTTTTGAAAAATTTGTAGGGTTGGATTCTCTTCCAAAAATCACAAAATAGATTCTCTCTAAAAAATCCACTAGCCCTCCTACAAGGCGCAATGTTCCAACATATAAAGCTTGCAGGTTCTCCAAGGAGACCTGAAGTCAGACTCAGTGCCTCAACCACACAAAAGACTATAGAGTCATAGAACTCGCAGTGCGTAAAATCCTAGGATTAAATTCAATTCAAAACTGTACAGGGTCAGTCGAAACCCTAGAACTCTATACAGGGTCAGTTGAAACCCTAACTAGAACCAAATAAACGCAAGTACAGTGTCTTATATTGTTTCGGACCAAATAGAGCGTGGACCATTTTCCTAAGCAAGCCAACATGAACGATGGTCTCTTGACCGTCAAGTAGGTCAAGCCAACTGGAAACCCCTTATCGACAAGCGGGGACTAGCCTCCCAACACAATGGTAAAGAAGGAGCCATATCAGATCATTCCATACAACTCCATTGGAATGCTACAAGAAGAGTGTGAAAGGCTATCGTTGCGCCGGTGCCCCAGAGAGTCACGCGGCATGGTACAGCGAAGACGACGTGGCGTGGCAAATCAACTCGATTCGGTGGCCAATCGCGACATTCCACGACACATGGTAATCCTTTGAGACGTTCCGTAGCTGCGACAAGTCAAATCCAATGCTTCTAAACGTTTTGCCGTTCTGCAGATGCTGACACAAAAGATATCTACTTTTTATCTCACCTGTATTTGCCTGTAATATACGATCCTCTTTTTCCTCTTCATTGCATTACCCTGTTGGATCCTCATCCTCTTAACTGCCTCCAGTTAAAATAACTTCATGATGTTCAATTGTAATTAAATCTAGCGTATGTAAATGAGTAGCTACTACTACTGAGTAACAATTTAAACGCTGTTTAATCTTGCTCATATTTTATGGTGGTTCTATGGAGGATATTTGAAGATTAATTAAACTAAAAGTATAGAGTGCAATGACTTAAAAAAAATAAAAAGCCTTGAACTATACCTTACAAACAAACTACCTATATACATTTTGGGCTTTCTTTGGCTGCAGTTTTGTATTATTAATGTCGTATGGACTTAACAAAATAGTTTGGTTTTAAAAATCTTCCAAATGAAAAGGTAATTCATTGCACAACTATAAAACTACAAATCCTTCAAATGGTTTTAAAAGTAATTTATAAATTGTCTTGTAGATCCCTATCCTCTTTTAAAACGTTCTCTTCTTAAGATAATTTTCTCTTAATAAGCAATAAAGCAAGGAGTCCTCTCTTAAATACACCATAGACCTTATTAGTTTCAAATCAGTAAAGTAGAAATCTCTTAAGTGGAAAAAATAAAATATAGTGATAATTTAAAAAAAACTAATTAAATTAATTTAAACTAATTAATGATAATCCACAAAAACAACCTAGACAGTCAGCATCGGAAATCGTTATCTAAGTTGCTGGTTAAAGTGTATTGATGGACTCCAGCACCACAAATAGGTTATGAAATTAAGCGGGAACATACTAACGTTCATAAGTCCACAATAAAACGAAATGCTATTACTGAGGATTATAAGATTTTATTCACGTACAGATCGATTTATCTATGCAAATATTTAGTTTTAACTAGGATTAAACGAATTTATTACGTTTAAATTGATTTACCTAGGCCTACAAGATTTTATTTATCACTACTGCGTCTAATTATACTTATCCAAGTACTTAATATTTTATAATAATAATGATTATGTGTTACATTGATAAGAGTTGATTATCTTATTAATTATGTAACAGATACATTAAAACACAACATTTGTGTTATCGGCTGTAATTGGGGTACTTTTTCACGTGATTCTATTCAACCAATCAGCATTATCGCATTATTATATTATCTCGAACGTAGACGAAAAGGTATGTTCATTGCAAACGAATCATTCATATTGGTGACGACAAGATTTAGGGATTTTTCGTTACCAATACCAGTCCTGCAATATGGCTTGTAAACATTTATGAAGGCTTCGTAAAACGGTTTTCAAATTATTTTTTAGAAAATCATAATGAAACGCAATTGATGCGCTATTATACAGGGTGAGTCAACAGTAACGCCTCGGCCGCTAGGGACCAAACAGCAAGTGTTATAAGAATCTGTTTACTTGGGTATGTGTAGGTTGAATACGGCTACATTTTAAAAATATTTTGAAATATACAGGGTGTCCAGGAAAAGCGTACCATATCAAAGTTATGTTTTTTTAAATGGAACACCCTGTATTTTACTGCATTTTTTAAAGAACCGTAAAAAAAATAGGTGAACTTTAATAAAGGTTCTGTATACCTAGGACTTATTGTTTGTGAGATATTTCAATTTTTGTGAAAATGCAGGCTTAGCATAGAAAGTTAATATTAGCAATAAAAAAATAATTCTAAGGAAGCAGCTTTGGAAACTCTATTTTAGATCCTTGAAGTTATAAATTATTATATTTGTCGTCACTTAGTATTGTACAGGGTGTTGAAAAAACTGTTGAATACTTCTCTCAACTTTAAACAGCAATAACTTGGTTATTTTAAATGGGATACCAAGTATATTTCTACTTTACTATAGATTCCCTATACCTATCTCTAACGCTATTGGAGATATTTGTGCCGTTTCGTTTTTTTACCGAATTTTTTTGTAAGATGTATGCACGCGTCTTTATCGAGGTCTTTATTGAATTGGTAAAGCGTCAATCATGATAATATTCAAGTATATAGGTGGAACATTGTATAGAAGATTTTTTATATAGCCCGAAAGTCCATTACGGTGAGGTCTTGATACCTAGGTGGCCACTGACATGCACCATTCTTACTTATCCATTACTAAATTTTCGACTTAAATAATAATAAAAACAATTTGGTGCGGTGTTAATTACATCCTCATTTTTCTCCTTATATTTAAAGAGAGTCATCAAGAAGAACCCAAACCAATTCAATAAAGACCTCGATGAAGACACGTGGTTATTTCTTACAAAAAAATTCGACAAAAAACGAAACGGCACAAATATCTCCAATACCGTTAGAGATAGGTATAGGGAACCTATATACAGTTTGAAAGAGTTTTAAATTTCCTAACTTCCAAAGTAAAAATATACTGGGTGTCCCATTTAAAATAACCAAGTTATTGCTGTTTAAAGTTGAGAGAAGTATTCAGCAGTTTTTTGAACACCCTGTACTAAGTGATGACAAATATAATAATTTATAACTTCAAGGATCTAAAATACACACTCCAAAGCGCTTCCTTAAAATTATTTTTTTATTGCTAATATTAAATTTCTACGTTAAGCCTACAATTTCACTAAAATTGAAATATTTTACAAACAGTAAGTCCTAGGTATGTAGAACGTTTAATAAAGTTCACCTATTTTTACGGTGCTTTCAAAAATGCAGTAAAATACAGGGTATTCCATTTAAAAATACATAACTTTGATATGGTACGCTTTTTCTAGACACCCTGTATATTTCAAAATATTTTTAAAATGTAGCCGTAATCAATCTACACGTACCCACCCAAACAGGTTTCTATACCATTTGCCGTTTGGTCCCTAGCCACCGAGGCGTTACTGGTGGCCCACCCTGTATATAAAAACTTTAATTCATACTAATATTATGAACGAGGTTTTGTAGCTGTAATTATAAAAACACTGATTCCTTGGAAAACAATAGAATTTTATAATATGCCCATATTATTCCATGCCAAATCACTGAGGTCGTGACCCGACCACTTTTAGTTTTCCTGATTTTTTGTTATTATTTAGTACTCATTTAGAGTAGCTTTCACAATTTTTTCAAATTTTTGTTTCAACCCCTCAAGAAGTTATGAGCATTTGACAACAAATAGTTTTAATGATAATATTATTTAAGGCAAACATAACCTGCCTTGGTGTCATAAAAATCTCATTAAATATTTCCTCTAAAACTAAATACTCTTGTTGTAGGTTTTATCAAGCTACCTAGGTTTGCATAGAGATAACATAATAAGTTTTTAATAAAAAGTATAAGTTTTATAATAATCTTAATCATTTAGTTGTAACAATGTCCTAAAGATCGTTATTCTTGGGGCCCTTTCTGATTTTATTTACCTTCTATTATTACTGTCACAAAAATATCAATATGTCAATAGTATAAGCAATTTTATTATAGTCCTGTAAAATATAATAATCATGTAAGATATAACGTTATTATCAATGCAACTGTAAAGGAAATTTTTGTGTTTCTATAAATAATGTCATCCTTCTACTCCACTAATCTAATTTCATTTGGGCAATTCTAGTGACATGATACAGAAAAAATTATTATTGCAAATTAACATTATAATTATTTCATATTTATATAATTTTTATAGAATATCACTTATTTGAAGCAATCCTAGGTATTATTGATTATGAGCATTAGTTCCTTGTTAAAAATAGGAAAAATATAATCGCTTTATAATATTTCAAACAATTATTGGCGTTTTATTCCTGCAGAGCACTCTCGAACGCGAATAAAAGTGTCATAAAAATGAATTCCATTCCCGTTTGTTTTACGATAAATAAATCAAATTATTTTCAAATCTCTATTTCGTAAAAAAGACAAGGTGAACATTTCCAACACATTTATTGCCGTTTGGTACACTAGATGGAGATAAACAATTTCCCGTCAATGCGACCTATCACGTTTTTATCCGGTCTACCGGAAATGCGATTCCATTCCTTTGTTTTTTTATTGACAGCTGTCAAACTGTAAGACGCGATAAATTTTTTCCTCTACGCTTCTCACGCCCTCACCGAGAAAGAGAAAACTGAAAATTTGTAGTCATATCTCATTGCTGGATAATAGAGTTCCACATATTCTGGAAATATTCCTTAAGAGTTAACTTTATTACCAACAAGTATGGGTACCTATACAGAGATGATAGGAAATCTTCGAAAGGCAATAGGAGTCGCCAAAGACATATGTCTTAAAATCTGAAATTTTCGAGATAGAGGGTGTTAAATATAAATTCCAATTAACAGTTTATCCCATTATTTAATAATAATTTAATAAAGCAGAGCAAACGTTATTAACACTTTTACTTTTAGTTGTATAACCAATTAGCCTTATAGTTTGAACTACAATTTTGATGTTATCTTACGTTTTTTCAAGACTACAGTACCTCCCTCATCATTAGTTGTGTCAGAACTAATTATATTTCAGCTGAATTTTGTGTAGGACTTTTAAAATATGTAACAATTCTGTGTTGTGTTCATGAAGTTGGGCTCATATTAAAACTTGTTAAATACATACTATACGATGAAAATAGTTAAAAAAGAAAACAAGTACAAATTTGATGTTTTATAGAAGCTGAAAGAAAATTTACAAAATATTTTTTATAAAACTGAAGTACTAATATAATAATAATAATAATTTATTGATGTCAGAACATAAGACAAATGTTTACACAAATCACAAAAGAAATATGACACCAAAAGTATCAGCAATTAAAAATAGGTCAAAACTAAAGCACAGATGTGAATAAAATTTAAAAATACTAAAAATAAATACTATAGATACAAAAAGAGGCACTATTACAAAATACATAAAGAAATATATCACACATCACACATCACACACATTACATGGTATTCCTAGAGGATTAACAGGAGCAACAAAATCATCATTAAAATAATCATCAAATGAGTAAAAAGCTTTCATTTTAAGAGAGTTCCTTATTCTCATTTTGTAGTGAGCATTACACAAGGACCTAATTGCTTCAGGTAGCATAATTATTAAAAAAACGCACGCAATAGTAATTAGAACCGACTCTAGTTCTACTTAGTCTAAGAGGAACAGGGTTTATATTGTACCTGTTTCCAGTAGGATAATCATGGTTTATATAATGTTGACGAAACATCTGGATATTTTCCTTAATGTACAAATGACATTTCAAGATGTAGACACTTGGTAGTGTAAGTATGCCATATTTCTTAAATTGTTGCTTACAGTCCGCTCTATAGGGTAACCCAGCAATAATGCGAACACATTTGCGTTGTAATTTAAAAATTTTATCACCCTGGCAATAATGACCCAAGTCAAAATAGCATAGCACAGATTTTAGTGAAAAAAAAAAAAACATAATAGGCTGACGGCAATGTTTTTATCGAAACAGAATTAACAAGGCTTCTGATCAGGAACATCTTTTAAGATAGTTTGTTAGATAACTCATCAATATGTTGCTTTCAAGACATTTCGCAATCAATGTTCACTCCGAGAAATTTCACTTGCGAGGCGCAATTGGTGAACTAATCATTGCACTTAACGCAAAGTAAACAAAATAGACTGATTTTTGTCTTGATTGAGATGCATCTTATTTGCCAAAAGCCACTGCTTAACGTTACCCTGTGTTGTTTGAACACTGGCCTGACCTGCACTATTTAGGATCGTAGTATCATCTGCAAAGAGGATAAACTTGGAAATGCTATCACTATTTGATAGATCGTTTATATAAATGAGAAACACTACAGGCCCAAGGAGAGATCCTTGTGGGACTCCATGATTCATGGTTAAGCATGAAGATTTACTTCCTTTAAAAAAGACAAATTGAGATTTGTCACTCAGGTATGACTTGATAAGGGATCAAAGTTATAGCGCGAAAGTTTTTGAATTAAAATGTTGTGGCTCACACAGTCAAAAGCCTTAGTAAGGTTATTAGTAGGTACCATTAGTAATGTCTCTATTCTCAAAGCCACTCAGAACTGAGTGCATTAAATTGTTTATTGCTAGTGAGGTGGACGTTTATTATTACAGCCAGATTGACAGGAGTAAAATACGTTGTTCGATTCAAAATATTCGTTAATTTGATACTTTAGGATCTTTTCCAAAATCTTGAATATAATAGGAGTTTAGGAGATGGGTCTATAGTTAGATGGGTCGTCCATGGGTCCCTTCTTATGAATAGGAATAACTTTTGCTAGTTTAAGAATACTAGGGAACACATTATTCCTGATACATTCGTTAGTTAAATAGGTAATGACGTGTTTTTAAGTTGACTTATTTCATTGAAGGTGACTTCACAATAGCTGAAATTAATGCGTGGGTTAACATGACATAGATAATCCTCAAAGCTACTATTAGGACTTCGCAGGTTATTAATAATATTCTGAGCAATATTAGCAAAGAACTGATTAAATATAAGTATGTGCATTATTTTTTAGCCTTTATAACATTATTAAAAAATATATATTACAACATTAATATAAGGAAATGCGTTATACATATTGAGATGGCGAACCACCACAGAAGTAGAGTAGAGTACTTCATACGAATAGATAAATAGATTTTCAGATAAATTAAAAATTATAGATAAATCATTGAAACACATTTATAGATAAAACAATAGGATCCTGAATAACAAATGGTTTAAAATAAATCAGTTTTCGCGATGGAATGTGAGAAAACAAATTTATGACATGTTTCCAAAGGAGAAATATAGCCCGCGTATATGTCACACTCTATGTCCCTGAAATGGATGGACAACGCTTCACTACAGGTTTCTTGGATGAAAATAAGACTATTTAGCCTAACTTACCTATATACAAAAGTGCACGCCAACTGAGACGTAGCCTTCTAAATATAGAAGAGATAATCCAGTTTTTTTCAATAATGTGAAAACTATTTTTCTTAGAAACTTCAAATTTGATACTCATATTTTTTTTATAAGAGCAGTGTAACTAAAGTATTTGGTGATAATACATATATAGGATGTTTTCTTTCTAGTGCCTATGCGCCACTGGTTATCCCGTAACTTTTTTTGTATGTACGCTAGTGACGCCAGAATTTATATTATTAAAAATAAGCACTATTTTAGAAGATTTTATGCCTCTTACAAAATTTTGATATCGTTTATGGATTTCGAGTAAAATTGGCGTTTTTTATACATTAAATATAAACAAAAATTCCCATTACTAAAAAATAATTTATAACTTCAGCTTCAAAGCAGGGAATAATAATGAAAAAACTTCACATAAAAAACCGTAATTAAGAACACATTTTTAGTCTTAGTATTATCAGTCATAAAATGAAAAATAAATACTAGTATTTTAAATAAACAATATCAACTAATAATATAAGAAAGTCAAGTCAAAGTTTAAATAAACCTAAATTGATATTTATAATCACATTAAAATAATATTACAGTCTATGCTCAAAGTGACTTCCTTGTTTGAACGCAGGCATTAATTCTTCTTAGGAAATTAAAATTAATTTTATCCAATAATTGTACATTACCTCTCATAACATTAATTTAATTTTGTATTCTTTCCCATAATTCGTTTTCTGTATCTACTGAAAAGCTATAAACTGTGGTTTCCAAGGCTCCCCAAAGGAAATAATTACATGGGTTTAGGTCGGGGGATCGAGGTGTCCATTTTAAAGGGGCATTGCCTTATCGATAAGGCAAAATAGGGAGGGCATGCATTAAAGTCGTATTCGTTTGTAGTGTTGTCCGTAACTTTTCAGGCAGATAGGGTAATTTCGTTTGGAGAAATTCTAAATAATTTTCTGCGTTCAATGTAGCAGGTAATATAACAGGACCAATTAAAATACTATCAATAATACCAGCCCAAACATTAACCTTAAATTCATGTTGCAACCATCTTTTACTGATTCTATGAGGATTTTCAATATATATGTTCATTGTGGGAATTAACAATACCCCTTCTAGTAAAAACGGTTTCGTCTCTAAATATGATTTTCTTGTGGATATTATCGTCTCTATTTCTGAGTTCCTGAATACTTTGGTTGACGTGACGGAGGATCTATTGGTAGGTAAAAAAAAGCTCTTGAACTGATTGAACGTAGAATGGATGTAATAACTGGCCTTTTAATACTCTATTAACGGAACTGTTTGAAAGCTAACCTCTGCCGCTAGACGCCTTGTACTTACTTGCGGAATTTCTTAAACTCCTTCCAAAATTTGTTCTTCTAGCTGAATAGTTCTACGTACGTTGTCCACGATTTAATGTTAGGTAAAAAACGTCCTGTTTCCCAAAGTCTGTCTATCTATCTGTCTGTCTGTCTGTCTGTCTGTCTGTCTGTCTGTCTGTCTGTCTGTCTGTCTGTCTGTCTGTCTGTCTGTCTGTCTATCTATCTATCTATCTATCTATCTATCTATCTATCTATCTATCTATCTATCTATCTATCTATCTATCTATCTATCTATCTATCATAATAATAATCCAAAACTAGTAACATATCAATTTGTTCAGCAAAAGTATAAATTGCAGCCATAGTAAAGAAGATATTAAAAAACAAAGTAAGTTAAAATTAAATGGCACCTAGCTTGACACTGAACCTTTTAATTATTGCTATGAATTTGTTTCTTTGTTATGTGGCACCTTGTACTAGACTGATATAATTATCTTAAACGGATTTTGTATTATTTAATATTTAAAAAATGCCAATTTTACTCGAAATCCATAAACGATATCAAAATTTTGTAAGGGGCAAATAATCTTCTAAACCAGTGCTTATTATTTAAAATATAAATTGTGTCGTCACTGGTGTACACACAAAAAAGTTACGGGATAGCCAGTAACGCACAGGCACTAGAAAGAGAACATCCTGTTTCTATGAAAAACGGTTTTCAAATTATTTGAAAAAAACTAGATTATCTCTTCTATGTTTAGAAGGCTATATCTCAGTAGGCATGCACTTTGTATATAGGTAAGTTAGGCCAATTAGTCTTATTTTCATTCAAGGAACCTGTGATCAAGCGTTGTCCATCCAGGTTTCAGGTACACCCTGTATATCTTTTTTTTTATTTTAGCAGGAGCTTACTACAGAAAGAAAAGTAATTTCCATTAAAAATTTTCTTCCATATTGCCTTTTAATCGGCTACAAATGAATCCAATAAGAAAAACAACATTCAGTATAGATACATGTAGTAACTAATAGTACCGACTTTCCTATACGCCTTCATATATTTTGTTTCACATAGATAGTACAAATATGGGACATTTTATCAAAATAATTATCACATACCTATCTTACATTCTGTAAAAAATCCCCTTTAATACAAAACTGGGATTTTTAAAAACTTTATCGTCCTTTATCTTGAAGAGGCAAATTCTTTGCCAAATGCTCATGTTATGGAAAGCTCTATTTATTTAAAGAAATATTACATACCTTCAGCTCCAATGTTAAGTTTGACTCACCCTATATAAAAAATTGCGTTTTAAAATTAAACGAATATACAGGGTGAGTCAGGAGAATCGCACCAAGCTCCGGGAACGGATTCTACATGTTACACTAATAAAAAAACTCAAATGTGATTTTTAAAAAGATGAGCTGTTTAACGCGAGTGTATTTTAAGAAATGATTACATAATGTATTGATCGGGGCCTATCTTCTTCAAATTTATTGTTTTGAAATTACTGAACATTAGTTTTATTCGTGAGATGTACGTGGCGCCCGCCATCTCGGGCTAATACCTCGACTGGCATAGAATTACATCTGCAGCGTCTTAAAAATTTTATTTAAAAATGCATTCCAATACATTTATTTTTTTTGTCATAAATCCTTATCTTTCCGAAAAAACTTGAAGAGACCAAAAAGTTAGTAAATGAATGGGGCTCTTTAGTAATATTTTTTAAAAGGAAAAAATTTTATCGAAAAAAAATTATAAGAAAAAATGTCATAGGGGTTGATTATTTCAACCCCTTACAAAAATACTTCAGGGTTGAAAAAATTCTAAAAATGTAGTTTTTTTGGCAGATAATATTCGCCAAGTTTGGTTTCTTTAGCTTGATATACATGAAAGATAAAAAAGAAAAACAATTTTTTTTTAAATTTTTTGGAGGGGCGTAACTTTTCAGCGAGTTTTTTCAAAAAATTTTATACCCAAGAACCCCATTAATTTTCATCAGTGAATCGCCCCTTACATTTTTTCGGTGCTATTTAGATATACCCTGTATACAGTCAAACTTACACAATTTATGAATTTTCAATTTTTTTCCCTTTTTATGTATCAAGACCATTACAAGTATGTGAAATTCCACACTTTGTCGGTGTTCTGCGGAAATAATACTTTAATTTGGTTCTCAATCAGTTAAACAGGAATACCAACTATTACAAAAGTCTTCTGTCAGCCACTCGTGGCTAACCCAATAAATTACGAAATAATTTCCCATACTTTATAGCACATAGGAAATAATTAACACGTACTCGAAATTTATAATGGGATTCCGGGAACTTTGGATCCTTTGCGGAAGAAGGTCGCCTTGTAACAGGCATCACACGCTGCTTGGTTTTATGATTTATGGACGTATATTGCCGCTGCGGACTTTAGGCGAACCAAATAGTTAAAAAATTGCTGTAGGAGGCGAAGGAGTGTTTTAGAATATCTAACGATGGAGTAAATTTATTCAGTGGTTGTTAAACAAGCTGGGGGAATATATAGCTCCGTTTTGTGAGAGTAATTAGTTTTTTTTTGTAATTGGAGAATCTGACTTTCGCACAATTAATAATGCCCTTGTTAAGTCGATGGAAATAATCTCAACGGTATAGCTGGCAAAGTGTATCAGGAGGATAGTTAAAATTTGATTTCTTTTATTATTTTATATTTTAATTTTTTCATTAATTAATAAAAAGGAAGTCAACTGAAAATAGAACCTATCCTGATTTAATAATAAAATACAGCCTGACACAAATAAGCTTGCGTCTGGATAGCTCCGCCTATAAATGCGCTCCTATCCACTGCGCCTGTGTCTTATTCCATTTAGCTGAATGCGATCTTTCTCAATCTCGTCGAGCTCTGCTTGAATCAGAAACGCAAAATTGTTCGTGTCACTTCACAGAACCCGGTTTTTATGAAGAATGTAGATTCGGTATATGTTCACACTACAAGAAATGATGCAAGCTAATAAAATTTGAACTATTATGATTGAAACTAAAAAAGAAACAGCTAAAATACCTAAGTAGCTTTTTACCAGTTTTTCAGCAATTTGACGAAATATTGAACCATTAAATTCTAAATACTAAATTTCCTTTATTATAAATAAATGATGCAAGCGAATAAAATTTGAACTATTATGATTGAAACTAAAAAAAACCAGCTAAAATACCTCAGTAGCATTTTACCAGTTTTTCAGCAATTTGACGAAATATTGAACCATTAAATTCCTTTTAATTTTAAAATTTTTTAAAATTTCCCATAATTTCTAAAAACTACTAATGTGTCAGTTTTTCCCGAGGTTTTTCCTGTTATAGATTTTATAATATTTATCAATAGAAACATGAATACAATATTTGACAAAATTATTTGTAAAGCTTACTACTAAAATAGTTTACAGAAATGCTGCATTACAAAAAATATATGAAAATAAATATTTACAAAGTTTACTCGTGAAAAATCAAAGGTATGGTAAAATTATTTAAATTTTTATTACTCTGTAGATTTTGCAGCGAAATTTAACAACACTGGATTGTCGATTACCAACGTAAGTCGTTCTGGGCGCACATGCGGTTTACTGAATAATATAGCGCCCCTTCTCTCGCACAAGTGTCCGACTTCTGGGTCAAAATTAACAGAAAAATATTGAATGAGTAAGACACAAATTCCATATGAAGATGTACCAAACTACTCGCTTTCGGAGTACCTACTAAATAAGTTTAACACAATCACCATCCAAATGTTATACAAGGTGTTAACGAAATAAGTACTCGAAATTGGAGAGCATGTAAAACATGTCGAAATATAAAACATAAACATAAAACACACCACAGAAATGAAATGAATATGATGAAAACCTTAGTAGAGTTTTTGTCAGTGGCGGCCCGTAAGGGAGATACAGCCCTTTGAAGGGGTAACTCAGGAAACAGTTTTTATTGCATAACTTCAAAACGGTCTAACATTAAATCGCGAAATTTTGGGGTTGTATTACTATTTATATGCTTAATAATCGACATATGCAATGTCTCTTCATCATCTTATAGAAGCCTTGGGTTTGTGATAAGAAATTGTAGAGATTTTACTGATCCTTCTACAATAGTCAATTTATATAATTGTTTTTGTAAGATCTCGCTTGGAGTATGCTTCAATAGTTTGGTATCCCCAGTATGCAGTCTATAAAAATAACTTGGAAAACATTCAAAGAAAATTCTTAAAATATATGCACTTCAGAACTCAAGGAATATATCCCAACATTGGATTTTCCCACAATATTCTTTTGGACATGTTTAACTGTAAGTCCTTAGAGACACGTCGAGATATGCATTTTGTTGTTTTTTTGTATAAAATCATTAATTATGTGTATGATTGTCCTCAAATTTTGGATCGTTTTAACTTCCACGTGCCTCGCGCCAATCTACGCTACTCGAATATGATGTACCTCGCAATGCCTAATACTAATTTATTATTGTCATCACCAATTTATGTCATGTGTGAAAATTGCAACAGCCTCCAACATAATATTGACATTTTTTCTTGTAACATAAAGTCAATAACGAACCTATTTTAATTGGCTTTTGTTTGTTTTGTTATTCATTTTATGTTGTGTCTTTATGGGCATTTTTCATTTTAGCTTGTGTATATGTATAATGTTTATTGTATTTTACTAAAGCATATGACTGTTTTACACTACTGTTATTTTATTTAATGTAAAATAGTTTATTAAGTTTTATTACTTTTAAATTTATTTATAGTTTTTTTTTGTCATCGAATTGTTTTACCAATTGTTACTGTCATATTTCTTTTTTTATATTACATATTGTGTTCCCACCCATTCAGTAATTTCTGTTGGATATTTTCTGTTGAATGGTGTATCAAATAAATAAATAAATAAATAAATAAATAAATAAATGAATAATATACAAATCAAAATTTGCTACAGGGGCGTAAGAAAATGCGGGACCATGTGGCAAATTTTACAATTTTTTTGTACGCAATTTTTTCAACTTCCTGAACCGAAATTATAAAAATTTATCATATTTTGCATAAAAACGTACTCCTGTTAGGTTTTAATAGCATGAGCCGTTTTCTAGTAAAATCCATTTCAATAATTCATTACATGCTCAAAAATTCCTGCTGAAAATGAATGTATCAAATTGTACCATGAGAAAATTACTATTTATGACACTTAACAGAGGTGTCAAGTATATGTCAATTACTGACTAGACTACCTTTTCAATATTCCAATCTAAGAAATTTGAATTGATACTGTAATAAACATAGAATAAACTAAATTATTATAGGGCTACTAGTTTAGATACAGAGGAATCCGCGCGGATCACCTATCCGCGGTGGGCAGGTGTGAACGAATTCGAAAACGGTAACAAATAAGCTCCGTGCGGTTTTCATCCGCGCGGTTTCAGCCGTGTCTGATCTTTTGGCATTTTTTTGATTTTCAAAAAAAAAAAATATTAATAACATTTTATTATTCAAAATTATTTTATGTTACCGTTTACTACAAAACTATCTACTTAACTGTGATATTAAACCCTGGTTTAGTAACAGTTACATAACAACTACAATAACGATAATCATAGTACATAAGGAAAATTAAATAAAAATAGTAATTTTCTCATGGCACAATTTGATACATTTATTTTGCCGCAGGAATTTTTGAGTATGTAATGAATTATTGAAATGGATTTTAGTAGAAAACGGCTCATGCTATTAAAATCTAACAAGAGTACCTTTTTATGCAAAATATGATAAATTTTCATACTTTCGGTTCAGGAAGTAGATAAAATTGCGTAAAAAAATTGTCAAATTTGCCCCATGGTCCCACATTTTCTTAGGCACCTGTAGCAAATTTTGATTTGTATATTATGCCGATTATTAAGCATGTAAACAGTAATACAATCCCAAAATTTCGCGATTTAATATTAAACCGTTTTGAAGTTATGAAATAAAAACTATCTCCTGAGTTACCCCTTTAAGGAGCTGTATCTCCCTTAGGGGCCGCCACTGACAAAAACTCTACTAAGGTTTTCATCATATTACGACATGTTTTACGTACTCTCCAATTTTGAGTACTTATTACGTTAACACCGTTATATGGTAATTAAGTAGACGTTTCTATTCCATGCATACAATAATAAATATTCTGATAAAATTCAAGATTTGATAATTAATTTAACTAGAAAAGTTGCCCGGCGTAATAGGCTTAGAGTAAAAATATATGGTGTGTAATAAACGAAACTTTAATAAGAAACTGCGAAGCGGTCTCATATAGAAGTAAATTGTTCGAAACTAAAGTTATTGGTGGATTGGCAAATTAGCGTCGGATTGGTCGGCTTCCCGCAAACTTTGCGAATTCGTGGGTTGTTTGGTCTCCGCTGAGATCTAGTCGGTTCTACGCTCTACTCTCGAGCAACTTATTCCACACTCATATCTTTTATGGATTCGATATTCCATGCGCTGTAGTGCAAATGGAAATCTTACGTTTCTCGAATTTATTCCAGGAATTTTGGAATAAACTTAATAAAAACAACGAACATGAGTGGATACAGCTGGAAAGGGTCTGAAAAATTTGTGTCTGTGGAGATGGGTTACAGTTTCAATAAATACGAGTATATATAAAAATTATCAGCAAAAAAATACCTACCACAAGTGACGACATATTCAAAGTCTCAAAGTACCATCTCAAGAGTTATTTCAAGATTTACATCTTCAACAGAAGCAAGCAAGAAATGATCAAGGATACTTCAGAGAATTGTAAGAGATAAATTTATCAAATGACAGTTTGTTCTAGGATTGGATAAACAGATACCTGTAGAATGTGTTTCTATACAAAGAAATTGGATTCGGCAAAAGCGAGTGTTTTATTTTCTAATAAGGCAAGATATTAAATAACGACGAATTTGGAGTATGAGGGGTACAGGAATGATCCAAATACAATATATTTATGTTGAAAATTTATTACTCTTTAATAAACAAAGTACATGAATTAATAAACAAAATACATATACTAATCAAGGATATATACTCCTCTATTGTTTACGATTCTCTCCGAACGATTTGACAGCTTTTCTATTACACTCATGAAGAAAACCGGTGGTTTGTCGCTTTTCAATCGAGACGTCATCATTAAAGGAGACACCTCAGAGACTCTTCAACTGACAATGAAAGAGAGGGAAATATGATGGAGCAAGATCCAGAGAATATAAAGAATGTGAAAAAATCTCCCGAATAGCTGCTTTTGTAGATCTTAACAGTATTGATGACAACAACTCGAGTTGTTGTCAATATACCTCAGTGGTTATGGTCACATCCCTCGAAAGCAATTCATAGCTTACGACGACGCCTTCTCTGTCCCACCAGATGCAAATCAGCTTTTCCTTTAGGACTTTCCTTTCTATTAGAGACCAGCCATTCATTGCTATTCTTGGTATTAACTTGAACGCATCATTTTATGTCGTCAGCAACAATCTGGGACCAAGCGCATGTTGTTCTCGATGAGCTAAACGATGAAGAGTTAGTAAAAGGGCATATATGTTGATACACTGTAAAAGGGCATACATTGTTGTATTCGTTCAAAACATGTGGCACCCACACACCCAATCTTTGAACTTTGCCCAATGTCTTACTGTAGCCTACTGGTCACAGTCCATCAAACTGGGTGACTTTACTTCTGAGTAAAGCTTTCAAACGATCTTCATCTAAGTCAGATACTCAAATCATTTCTGTGTTTGTACATTCTCCAGCGACGTTCTTTCAGTATTATATTAATCTCAAACAAATGGTTGTTAATTCTCTATTTGATTCATTTTCTTCTGAAAGTACACAAAATCTGTGCAAGTTCCAAGATTATTTATTTAAACATTAGTATAACATTAAAACAACTCTGATATAGAAACGTCACCATTTTACGCATTCTAAATCTCTGCAAAAATTCTCCTACAATTTAGGTTTCTCTTTACTCTTCATCACGTACCATCAATTAAATTAAATACTTTAAGTAACAGACTGTGGAACATGTAACCATTCCTCTAAAGCTGCATTCTTAGGCTGTTACTAAATTGGAGGAGAATTTTT
The DNA here is from genome assembly GCF_000390285.2 of Anoplophora glabripennis. NCBI lineage: Eukaryota > Metazoa > Arthropoda > Insecta > Coleoptera > Cerambycidae > Anoplophora > Anoplophora glabripennis. Next base: position 435,532 of record NW_019416557.1, read on the forward strand.
AGGATGATGCACAAGAGTTATTTTAATGTGCTACTGTTTAATTGAATAGTCTTTGAACTTAAGGCGCCAATGCCACTAGAATTACTTATATATTTGTGTCGTTTATTGAGAAAACGTCATTGTATAAAGTACAGCATAAATATCGTTTCAAAAAGAGCCATTTCACTTGAACGATTTTCCACGTTCAGGAAGACTATCTGATTTAGATGAAGATCGTTTGAACATGATCATGATCGTCAATCAACCCAGGTATTGACCAATATGATGGACGGTGACAGTAGACTATAGTACAACACTGGACAAACTTCAAAAAATGAGCGCATGCGTGCCACATATATTGAACGAACACAACAAAAATCACTGTACCATTTTATTAAGTCGTTATCCTTTAACTCATCAATAACATCGGCTGCTTTTGCTTTTGTCCAACATTGTTACTGACTACAAAAAATGGCATTAATACCAAAAACAGAAAAGAATGGCTCATCTCCAACAGAAAGGAAAGTTTTAATGGAAAAGCTGATGTGCATCTAATGGGACAAAGAAGGCGTGGTCTACTATGAATTACTTCCGAGGAATGTAGCTGTCAATACTTAGGTTATATTATACAACTCGGTCGTCTTGAGGCCGAAATTCAACTTATTTTTTTATTTCGCAAAAATAGGTTCTCTTTTCGCCATTGCTTTTGAATTATCATTCCTCTTACCCCTTACATTAAAAGTTAGAAATTATGAAGGTCATAATAAAATTCTAATAATGTATTTTTCCATAGGGAATACTCGTCAATTTAACCAAAGGCTAAAATCTAACGATTATCCTATTTCTTTTTATACTGTCATTAACAATAATTGAACCAAAAACAATAATAATAACAATAGTTCATATACAATAATTAGCTGCCAACCCGGAACAGGCCGATTCTATGATCAAAACTAAGTAAAAAAGTTCATATGAACATGGGTCCGGAAATGCTTCCTAAGGGCACAGGGACCCATTGAAGAGGGAGGAATGGNAGGACGCTTCGTTATAAAGATACAGGGTGTTAAACTTAAAAAAATATTTTTAATTTTTTTAAATAATTTAAAAATTAGTAAGTGAAATAATTTGAAATTGGGCACATGTATTTACGAAAACAATTTCCAGAATCTGAGGGCTTTCCGAAAATTTACATGCTCCAGTGGCGGAGATACAGGGTATCGGTGGCATATTTTTCTAAATAAAATAGTACGCCACTGCTTTACGATAACAACCATGATATTTTCGGAATCGTTTTTCAATTTTCTACAAATGACTACTCTATGTTTTTCGAAAAAAAAGCCTGATATTCGAGTAAAACTTAGAAAACCAACTGAAGATACTTTTACTTAAATGACATGACAAGCACTAATCATAGGATTATTTATTCAAAATTTACTCTTTCTTCTAACTGCTCAAGTGTATTAATTTCTTCACTATATACCAGCCGTTTAACAGCACTCCTCAAAAAGAAATCCAGTGGGATAAGGTCCGGTGTTTTCTGTTCGTCTTTTAAGTTTTACTCGAAAATAGAAAATTGAAAGACCAATCCGAAAATATCATGGCTGTTAACGTTAAGCAGTGGCGTACTATTTATTTAGAAAAATAAGCCACCGATACCCTGTATCTCCGCCACTGTAGCATCTAAGTTTTAGAAAAAGGCTTCAGATTTTGGACAATCTTTACATAGATACACGTGCCCAATTTCAAAATGTTTTACTTACTGGTTTTTAAATTATTTAAAAAAATTAAAAATATTTTTTAAAGTTTAACACCCTGTATATTTTTAAGAAGCGTCCTAGATAAAACTTTATAGGAAAGATTTCCCTTAAAATTTATCAAAGAATACGAGGTTTCATTTTTGGTCACCATTTGTGAATAACCCTGTATAATAGGTTTTTCAGAAAATGATTTTAAGTAGCAATAATTTACGCGTTGTTTTTTATGATAGCGGAACGGTAGGTCAATTGTATTCTTCAATGAAAGATACTTAAAAAATCATGTCTGTCTCAAGTAGTTTGTGGAATTCAGTGTATCAGTTATTCAGGAATTTATATTGAACAAACAAAACAAAATATAGAATAAGAATCAGTTCGCATAAATCATGTGATCTTAAACATTTAAACAAAACACTACATTATAATTCTATTATTTAAACACTGATATAATTTTAATATAGATTAATATCGTTGACAATAAGTATACCTAATTATCAAAAAAAAGACTGATTATCTAGCATCTCGATATGATGTCACACAATAATTCCATAGAAACATAGTAAATGAAAAGTAATCTAAATTGTTTTAATATGATGCAATTTATGATATGATAAATTATTTTAATTCTATGACAAAGGTTTCATCTCACTGGACAAGGTTGCTACTATTCCTTTTTTCAATATATTTTTATCCTTATTGTTTTATATCCTTACTATTATTAATCAATAATTATAATATGTGCTGGTGTCCAAAATATTTCTATGTCTTTACGTATTGCTTTAATAAAGTCGAAACATTGCTCTAGTCAGAAAATCACATTCTTGTTTTCAAAATTTTTTTGAATTCAACCAAATTTGATCAGTTTGCCAGGAAATATAGGTTTTGTATCCTTTCAATGTCAGTGTTAAGGATCGTCTTGTTTTTGATGTATGAGTCTGCAGACAATGCAAATGAAATATTAAGTCAAAGATGGCATTGGATGTATGCTAATCAGCAAGTATCCCAATAAATATTTTTTTTGTTTGGAAAAAGTAATTATCGGGTAAATACCATCAACAATTAAATGATAAGTCTGTTTGATACAATTATAAAATAATTATAGATCTTACATCAGTCAATTTATTCCTGCTTCATGAAGCCCCATTGTTACCTAAAGTTCGCAACTAAAGTTGTTAAGAGCTTATAGACACTTTTAGATATAAGTCTAAGGTATAAGTATAGCAATGTTTCTTAATTTGGTAATGTACCCACTTAATATATACAAACAATTCCTTATACGATCGGTGATGATTTTCTTCTATATAGTTGGTATCACTCTCACATGCACCATAACCTAAAAACATGTTCCCCATATTTTTTTATGTCTCGTAAACAGAAACGAAAAGGTCGAATGATAACCTGAACTACAATACTACTGGAACTAACGAGCGTTCAAATAAAACGTGGTCGAAGTTGGCTCTGACACATTGGACGTAGGGAGTAGCTTATAGCGACCAACTTAACCTCATTTCTTAACGAGCTGTATAGCAGCTGTCAGTTTCAATAACGTTAATGACTATATAACTTTATTTTAAAGAATAATCGTGATAACAATAACAAACAATTAAAGGAGCTGCGGAAAGTGTCCCCCTCCTTGTTATAACAATAAATTAAAGCAGCTGCTGAAAGTGTTCCCCTCCTTGTTCCAAGCACTTTTCACACCTGTTCCTCAAAGAANGAGTAAACGGGGCAACAGTAACGGTCTAGTTGTCGTTGACGCATTTACCAAGTTTTGTTTCATCAAAGCCGTCAAAAATACCAAGACAAAATATGTCATTGAGGAGATAGATGCTATCATCAAGATTTTCGGAGTACCCAGACGCATCATCAGCGACAGAGGCAAAGCCTTCACGTCAAAGAAGTTCAAAGAGTTCGGAGAACAAAAACAAGTGCAGTTGCATTTGAATGCTGTGGGAATGCCCCGGGGCAACGGGCAAGTAGAGCGGTACAACAGAACTGTTCTAGACTCTTTAGCAACAATGGGGGCCAACAAAGATGATGATGAATGGGATGAGAACATAACAAACATCCAACTGGGGCTCAACAATACCCTGAATAAAGCTATTGCTACGACACCATCTGAGGCGCTGTTTGGGTATCGCTCTGGACCGCAGAATATTGGATCCTTAGAAATGGAGAAAGCCGTGGATGTTCTTGGTCTCCGCGAATCCATCAGTAATCAGATAGAACTGACCCAGCAACGTCAAAAAGCCAGTTTTGATTCACATCGCGCAAATTCGAGATGTTTAGCAGAAGGCGATTTGGTACTAGTGAAAGTATCGTCTATCGTTAGCACCGGCAAAAGTCGCAAGCTGGTTCCTAAATGGAAGGGGCCATTCAGGATTTCTAAGGTGCTAGAAAATGACCGATATGAAGTCACGGATATTCCAGGATCGAGTAGATCGAAAGTCCCTTCTACTGGCGTGTACGCGGCGGGGCATATCATAAGGTGGATTACCTTCGACGGTGTTCAGTCAGGTAATGGAGAAGAAAATTACATGCCGTCGAGATCTTTGATCTCTGGGCGCAGTTAAAATGCCGTCGAGATCCTCGATCTCTGGGCGCAGTTAAAGGGCCGTCGAGATCTTTGATCTCTGGGCGCAGTTGAACTGCTGTCGACATCTTTGATCTCTGGGCGAAATTAGAATGCCGTCGGGATCTTTAATTCCTGGCAGTTATCAGAAACTGTCGAAATCGCTGGCCTCTGGACGTTATCAAAGCCATTGGAATTCTTGATGCCTGTGCATAAGCCGTCGGGAGTTCCGAACTCCCTGTGCTGTGTATTGTTGTGCTATTGTTGTGTTGTTTTCAACTGTATAGCCACAAGTCGACGATCATCCAGTCAGGTTGGCCGAATGTGAGCGCCTGCTACACGCGCTAACCACAACGGGCGCCCGCCTCTGGGTTGGCCGGATACTTTTTGTGGATGACGTCGCAGTAACGGAAACGTAGTCTAATCTGTTAAGATTAGGCTAGTATGATCTTTTGTTTGTAACAGAACAGTTGTGTAAATTGTATGGTGATAGTTGGGAAATTAAATAAAACGTCTTAACAAGTTCGCGAGTGTATCATTTGAAAAACTATTAATTAGATTTTATCAGAAGTGGGATATTAAATCCGGAATCTGTGTGCTATTTCTGGGTGAAATTGGTGAAGGCATTATGGGAAAAAACAGAAAGAAACAAAAACATCAGCGTCGCCGTGGAAGCAGCTGCAGTTCTACGGAGAGTACTATCGACCCCAAAAGGAAAAAAAACAGAGTCAGAGAAAGCCCGTGAACGTTCGTTTACTCCACCCCTACTGAGATCAAATGGAGATGCTATCAACTGCGAACCAGGTTTGCTAGATATAGTTAATTTACTAAAAAACGAACAAAGGGCTAAAATAGGCATGTCTGTTAAAGATATTGATATAACTGAGTTTAATCCTATGTTGCACGATATTAACGAGTGGATAGCAAAAACTGACGAACAGGCAGCAATTTACAACTGGGACGATATCAATATTTGCCATTTAGCTGTAAATAAGTTAAAGGGGCCTGCTGAAACATGGTACAAAAGCCTACCAGCTATTCCAAGAACGTGGTCGAAATGGAAGTCCTTACTGGTGGCTACGTTTCCTTCCACCCGTGATCTACACACCTTGATGACTAATATGTTAGCATGCAAGCCAAAAGTAAATCAAAATTTGTATGAATATTGTTTCGAAAAGTTAGCACTCATTCGTAAAATGAACTTAAATTTAAGCGGTTGTGACGAAGTCGATCTTTTCGTGGCGTGGGCAGCTTAGAAAATTCAAATATCAAGTTTGCAGTTAGAGCGGCTAACATAACCGATTCATCTAGATTAGCAACTTACCTGAACTCGTTCGAACCTCGCACATTTTCTGAAACTACTTCAACGCTGAATCGTACACTACCCCCAAAGAAGAATAATAAATTACCCTCAAATGAAACCAAGCATTCAAGCGTATGTTTTAAATGTAGACAGCCAGGTCATAAGCGGTATAATTGCCCCCTGAATGTACCATATGTCGATCGTAGTAAACTACATTGCAATTATTGTCGTAACAAGGGGCACACGGTTGATAACTGCTTCAAGAAAAATAAAAGGACACAAGGTATTTCACCAGGAGCCACGAACAGTACTGGAAGGAATGAGAAGCAGGTCCTTCTGATAACAAGAGACGGTGCGGAAAATAAATTTTATAAATCTATAAAAATCAACGATGACGTTATAGATCGTTGTTTCATCGACTTCGGAAGTGAATGTTCGCTTATCACCGAACGGTTAGCGGAGCAGAAAAGTTTGGACATAGTAGCACTGCCAAGTCGGGTCATCTTAACTGTTTTTGGTGGAACTGAGATCGAAGTTTCTAGTATGGTGTCCTATCGGGTTACTGTTGACACAGTCTGTTTACCCATCGACCTATTAGTCGTAGAGAAATGCATCCCGGGGAGCGAGATAGTGATTGGACAAAATTTTACTGAAGATCTTCGGATCAGATATTGTCGTGTAGTGCATGCATTGCTGTTCAGTAGTTCATCATTGTCTGTTAATGCTATACAACCTGTGCAGCGTACCGTAGACAACCAAATTATTAGAGTGGGAATCGATGATCAAGTAGTCCAGAAACGAATTAAAGGATTGATTGAAGACTTCGCAGAGTGCTTTCTAAATAAAACTTCACGGTTGGGTTGTATTGCTGGAATTTAAATGACCATCAAGTTAAAGTCCGACGTTCCCATTGTTCAACGACCGTACCGACTATCAGAAGCCGAGAAAGTAGTACTACGTGAACTTATTCATGAACTCCTGCAGAACGGGACCATCCGCCCTTCGCAATCGCCATTTGCCAGTCCCGTCATAATGGTAAAAAAAAACCGGGCAACAACAATTATGTGTGGATTACCGATCGGNGGCTACGTGAAGTCCAAAGTCTATATGGATAAGCCGAATACGATTGAGGAATTGGAAGCCAACATTACTCGGGTCATTCGTCAAATTCCACTCGAAATGCTCGAACGTGTCATAGAAAATTGGAACTTCAAAATGGACAATCTCAACCGCAGTCAAGGACAACATTTAAAAGAAATAATATTTAAAAAATAAATGTCAGAAATAGTTTTTTTGTATAATAATAAAGATTGCACCATAAAATAGAATTTTGTTATTTTTTTTGTTGTTGAAAACAGTATCTATAAATGAATCACCCGTTATGACAAACAATAAAACATATTGAAACAAAGTTATCCTAAAAATAATTTCTTAATATTAGGTTACGTGGTATGAAAAATATCAATGTTGTCCTGCAAATTTGCAAAATTTCGATACATTACATATATATAAAGGAGAATAATGCAATACATTGGTTCTAGCGGTTCTCAAATAAAATGTCTCGCGAGTGCGAGTGGTAGCTCTAGAGGCATTGAAATTAAGTTTATATAATAACTCTGAACAGTCAATATTAGCACCCACCAAATTAAAGAGGAAAATAACACTATGCATATTATGCCGAGTCATTAAAGATTTGTAACCGATCTTTTCTAGTAGTAAGAGCTGCTAGTAACCAATAACCTAATAAACCAATAGGATAGCTAACTAATAGAAGGATATATGTTTTAGTTTCTTTATAATGTAAAAATTATAGAAATCTTTGTTGCGTTTTCTCCAAAAGTTCAATGTGGTTTGCGTAATTAGGAGGCCAAATAACAATATTCTAGTTTTGATCAGACGAAACAGTTGTACAACATCTTTATGTTATCCACGTTAGAGAATTCACGAAAATTATTAATTACAAAACCTAAAGTTTCATTAACTTCTGAAATTAGTTTGTTTACATGAAAGACGAAATTCCTGATCAAAATAAATCTCTAAATTCTTGATAAAATTAGGTTTATCTATAAGTACGATATTTACAGTAAATTGATCTTTTTGCGAGAAAAAGTAAAGGTTTTGCATTTGTCAATATCCATTAGCAGCCCATTAGATTCACACCAAAGGTTAAGTCTATCAAGGTTTTCCTATAGATTAACGCAATCCTGAACAGTTTTTATCCTTAAATAGATTTTTATATCATCAGCATATAAAAGATGAAGGACATTCAAACAACCAACAATATTGTTAAAAAGATATTAAATAATATTGGACACAGGATGAATCTCTGAGGAACACCGGACATAGCCGGAAAATTGTTTGATGTGAAACCTCTGAAATACACGTATTGATGTCTGTTAGAACATGATAAACCGTTACGTATTGATAATGCGATCGCCGATTGGTTGAAAGAAATGTAGTGAAAAATTACACCAATTGCAGCCGATGAAACAGAATATTGTGCTTTAATGTAATCTTGACTTATTGTTTTAATTTTAACGATTTAATTGCTAACGTGAAGGAAATAAAATTTCTGGTTAGATGCTTATACTTAATTATTGGTCTTTTAATTAGTATTTGTAAAAATAAAGTAAAGCTTATAGTGTACGATGTCTAATAATTACGACGCATATAACAACTGCAGATGTTTCAATGTCTTAGTTAAATTGTTTTCTAGTTTAAACATAAATCACGCTGTTTAGTAGTCCTCTTCAAGGATAGTCTCTTTCGATTAATGATTATATTTTCAACAATTTTATGAATGACAGTTGATTTGTATTTTTGATAACTTAATTTCTTAGTAAGAATCTTTAAATATCTGTTTTTTATTGTTATATAATCTTTAACTGATTTGAGATCTTAATGTGGCTTTTAAGTATTTTATTGACGAATTCTGAATGCATTGTGATACTGTTTTCCTATCTAACGATATAAAATCCGTAAATTAAAAAACCCTAAATGGTATGTACACTTATTAAAAGAAAACATTTTCGTTTGATAAATATGAAAATGAACGAATTGAATTGTTCAATTGAATAAGTTGAATGTTCAGATAACCCTAATAAAACGTCCTGGAATATCGTAAATGAGTTGAGTTGAACTAATCGATTTAAATTATGTAAAAATTTTACCATTCTACATGACAAAGAGGAAATTGATGATCCTGATGTCCTATGAAGTTAGGAGCAACAGATGTCAAGTTTAATCTTGCAAGTGGTAAATGAAAATTATCTGTCTGTCTCGTATTGACAGTGTGATATTTATGATTTAAAATAAATTTACTTTTATTCCTAAAAACATACACATATTTCAAAAATATAAATACATGGAACAGTAAGGAACTTAGGACCTTTACGCGACTGAGTACTTAAAATCAAAACATTTAAGGCTAATACCGAATTACCCCAAAAACAGACACCATACCTCATTCGAGACTCAACCTGGGCGTAATACAGACAAAGAAGGTGTTTTAACGTGTACAACGAAAAACCATAGACTCGTGGACTCAAAATAGATGGATTTAAAGCTAATTTACCTATATCCGAAATCACTTCGTTTGGCTGTAGATGGCCTCAAAGTTCATGAAATTTTTTTGCATTTTGTAAATAACTCGAATACATATTATTCGATTTTGATTATTTTTGAAGTGTGGACTTTTGCTTTCAATTTACCAATTTTCATGTTTTTTTTTCAGTGTTTTCTCAAACTCACAATTCTTGCAAAATTGATATATGGTGATAACATCTGTTCATAAGTTTTTCCTGTTTTGGACAATAATGATAAAAAAAATTTATTTGATAGGTGATACTATTTGGATTTTTTGGGTCTCTTATAAAATTTTGATTAAATGAGCTGTTTGGGTACAAAAAGTATTTTTTAAATATCTACGTTATCTTGCCACTCATATTACAATACTTAACAAAGTGCTAGTAGTAATTGTAGGTTGACTATAATAATTTCAGTTTAATCTTTATGTCATTGTACCTTTCAATTCTTAATGAGTGTTTACTACGATAAAATACTATACCACATGTTACATGCTACTTCATTTTTCGATATGGATACATACATACGATGAATTAGAGTTATTTACAACGTGCCTAATTTTATTGAAATAATTCGTAAAAGCAATCAAATGCAATAAAAATAGCTGGAGATTAAAGTAACAAAGTTGAGGTTATTAAAATTTTTACAACTTATTATAAAAACTGTTCAAAATGACAACCGTTGTTTCTACAACAAAGGTTAATTCGGCGAAGAAAGTTAAAGGATAGCCTTTGTAGTTCTTAAGGGTTATTTTTTTAAATATTTATGGCATTTTGGATATGCCTCCACAACTTACCCCAAAGATAATAGTAAGGTGTTAAGTCTGCTGAAGGTACAGGCCAGTACAGGCCAGATACAGGAACATTATCCCTCTGGGTCCATCGATGAGGGAATCTTTGGCTCAGATACTGCCGGACATTGAAATGTCATGGATGAACCACATATTAGCTCTGAGTAATAACGGCACATGTTCCAGTAACTCGGGTTTTGCAAATATTCTAAATAAAATTCCCCATTCAGTCCATTGGGTAAAATAACAGGGCCAATAATAATGCTATCCCAAACAAGTTCAAACTGAAATTACAGTCAACCTTCAGAATCAGGGCATACTAGCACTTTCCTAAGTATTGTAATATGGATGGCAAGGTACATTTAAAAAATATTTTTTTTAGTACCCAAACCGCTCATTTAATAAAACTTCTACAAGAGACCCAAGAACTTCCAAATGGTATCACCTATCAAATAAAAAATAGTTGCCGTTATTGCCCGAAATAGGAAAAAGTTATGAACGGATATTATCACCATACGTCAATTTTGTAAGAGTTGTAAGTTTTAAAAAACTCTCTGTATAACACCAAAATGTGTAGATTGAAAGCAAAAGTCCACATCCCAAAAATAATTAAAATCGATAATATGTATTCGAGTTATTTACAAAATTCAAAAAATTTTCACGAAATTTGAGGCCATTTAGCGGGCGGCCAAACGAAGCGATTTTGGATACAACGGAATTAGCCTAAATCTGCCTATTTTGAGTCCACGAATCTGTGGTCTTTCGTTGAACACGTTTTTTTTTAATAATCAGGACAACCTTTTAAAATAAGTTTAAGATGAGCTGTTATCAAGACATGAAGAAGTATAGTCTTGCTCACTATTATTATTTATATGTCACACTACGTAATAGAATAGTCATGGAATCGTTCACTGTGTGATGGATGGAAAAAACTCTCGGACAGACACTGAAAATATTCCAAAAGAAAATTTTAAATTAACTTATTCTACTCAATTATTAAACAATGCAACTGTTTAAGAAAGTTTGTCATGCGTATCCCCAAGAAATAAATCTGAATACATTTTGGAGGTATTAAAAACTTTGGCTTTTATTAGTCTTTTTTTATAGGTATTACAACTAGGGGCGCAAAGTCCAAAATTGACTGTTCTCGGTCCTATTACGAATGTGACAGTCCGTAGACGTTGCGCCAAGGTGACAGAGAAAGCATTGAACCGCCCTCATTTACGACCGAGAAATAAAAAAGTTTGTGCCCCGGTCATGTTTTTTTCATGGTTGTACGTGGTATTAAGACGTCGTATAATAGCGTCGTAAAAATAAGGGCGATATCAATTTGGTAATTCCGAGTACGTTGTTGCAGCTACATTATAAGAAAAGTTGTTTGGCTTACATGACCCATTCGTATTCATTTATTTCACCGTCTTAAATATCAAACTGGGTTTATTTGTTGGCAGATATTTTATTCGTCTTTGATGTTGCGGTTCGCCTTCGCCATTGGTATTCTATCATTTTAGTGCCGCCATAATACATCTTTCATTTTGTTCCAGTCACCGGTTTTATTTATCAATAAAGTGCTCGCAGCGCCTTTCTGTTCCATATACCCCCTTGGAAGGATTAATGGGGGAATGCTTGTGTTTTTGGCATACACATTCAAGGATATATATATATGTAAATATGCTAACTTAAAAAAAGTTATGTTTTGAAAACGCTAATGGATTCCATCACATTTATACAGGGTGTAACAGCGACGTTGTGGAAGAGTTTTAGTCTCTAAAAGTAGTAACCCTAACAATGATTCTATGCCTTGAAAGGAAATATCAATCTGCATACGATAGAGTAAAAAAATACAGGGTGTTCCATTTAAGTTACCAAAGTTATAGCTGTTTGAAGTTATCAAAAGGTAACAGCAAAATTAAAACAACTAGTATTAAATGTTTTAACTTGTTGGTATACCATAACTTAGTGTCACCTATGCCCTTTACAGGTACCAAAGATCCACCTGATATCACGCTCCTGAAAAGAGTTACTAGCATCTCCGCGGACCTCTGCATCTGTCAAATCTTTTCTTTAAATATTAATATCTCAAATTTTATAACTCCTAGGTATAGGGAATATTTAATAAAGTGACCCTAAAATTTCATATATATCATCGGTGGGACACTTTGTATACTTTATTAGCGCATGCGCATTACATTAATTTCTTGCCGTAGCGCAGAGTTGTTTTTGTTGCAGATATTTCCAAAAATGTTCAAGATAACAAAATGAAATTTGGAACTGATTGTCACTGTCTTAGGAGTGATTACTATTGTTACATTACGAATTTAAAAGTTAAACACTAATTTCTAAATTTTAGTCAGAGTTGTCTGTGATAAATATGAAATTTTAGTAAAGATACCCCTTAAAAACGACAGATTACGTCGTTATTAATTTGTAATCAACCAGTCAGTATACAATATACTTCGAACATAATCGATAATCATCATTTATATGACAAGAATGTATAAAACTCAAAATCAATTGCTAAAGATACAAATTTGTATTTAAAAATGTTACAATTCATATAGGGCGATAAACAAAGTTTTATTTATGGTTGAAGAATGAAAACATAGTTATTATTAATACAGGGTGTCCCATTTTAATCGATCATCCCGAATAACTTTGGAGGATGACCTCCAATTGAAAAACTTCTAGAACAAAAATTATCATATATCATATTTTATTATTAAATTGCTTAGAATTTCAAACGTTTGAATCAAACATCAAATATTCATATACAAAAAAGTTAGAGTGACAGATATCCACGTTTTGAGATGTATGGAACATATAACTTTCAAGGACTGACCATTAAGGGGTTATAGGCCTTTAAGCAACATCATAGAATACGCTGGTACTGCATGGCACAGTGGTATGATGAGAGATAGATGAGTAGACAAGCTGAATCTTAAAGTTTGACTTGTCCACAACCGCAATCTACCTGAAGTTAGATCCAGGATTTTTCCCCACGTCCTCCAAAATTTGTGTGTGAAAAAGTTTTTACCAAATATTCTACTGTCCCTGAACCGCTGATGAAGTCTGATGAATATTCGAGAAGAAGTAACTGGACGATTAAGATAAGTCTCGGCATACAAATAACGAGCTTCAAGTCCATTACCATTAGCACGTCCATACATAAAATAAAGGATATTTCTGTTGTTGTTTCTAAACAACAACAAAGTGCACCTAACTTTTAACGCTAACGATGAATTTATTTGAACGGCATTATTTGTAAAATTGAAAATATGATATTCCTTCTCCGGAGATATTAATAAATCATGTTTGCTTTAACAACTCATGTTAACACATCAAGTAGTAATTTTAATCGCAAGGATAAAAAATAAAGTAATAGTTTAAGCAAGCTATTTATTCCTACAGATTGGATGGTACCTATTGTCTGTCAATAGTTGATAAAAAACTTTTGGTGAAATACGTTTTTAGGACAATATCCAAAACACTCACTCTTCTTCAAAATGTCCGAAGTAAGGAACTGAGGCACTGACCTTAATACATACTTAATATGCCTACTATTTCACTCACATCATCAACATTCTTTGCACTTTTCCACTACTGAAAGCACGTGTATTCTTTTTCGTATATCAGCCGCGATTTTTGGGTCATGACCTCTAATCTTTTTCCACCTCTGAAGGAGTTTTCATCTCCAAATTCTTTTTGGTACATTTCTGATTTTACATTGTGCAGAACAAACAAGGCAACACCCGTTATTTATTCTGTTGTCATGCATCTTCCTCGGCAACTTGATTTTCGTTTAAAATTTGCCAAAAAGGAAATAGAATATTATATTTGACGGTAAAATATATTACCGATTTGTTGCTCTTGATTTAAAATTTTTCACTCATACAATAAATAACTATTATTAAGACAAAAAAAAAATAAATTTTGTGTTGTCATATGTGTGTCGTAAAATTTATTACTCCGCTCTTTCACAAAATGCTACAATTTATGTGAAATGTCATCATATTCAAATCGTACCGCAATTATTTTGGGGACTAAAATTCAAGAAATCCTATTAGGGATTTTTGTACATATATTTTGAATATACCCTATACTTAGCATCCTCTTAAATGTATATGTACATAATTTAAAAGAATACGAAACTTTAAAACTCTTATAGATAAAAATTAATAATGAAAATTACAGACAAGTGAGTTATGGAATAAACATCAAAAATAGATAACAAAGTTCTAATATTACAAAGCAATGTGAACAATTTTCGTCAATGATGTCACAAAAATAACATTAATGGTGTGAGGTAATGCTATTCAAGGAATTAAAATTTAAATACTAAAACAATCATAAATAATTAACAACTCTTCAGTATTAAGTGTTTTTAGTTGATAATAATTAACAATAACAATAAAATTATGTTAAATTTTAACGAAGACTAAAAAATCCGTGAAAAAATAGTTCCGCTTATTTACAAAAAAAAATAGTTATACAAATAAATATATACAGGGTGTCCGGAAAGGTCATGTCAAAAACGAAGGGATATACAGGGGAGGTTTTTTCCTATCACACGAAGTGTGGAGTTATTCGCCTTCAAAGAGAGAAGTTTGAAAAACAAATTCCAATTATTATAACTTCTAAGTCGTTACCATGACAACAATGAAATTTGGGCAATTAAAGTATTTCATGGTAATGTTCATTTCCAAGTTTAAACTGATATTCAATATGCCTGGATTATACAGGAGCAGACGAAATTGTCCATTTAAATTTATACATCTTTGACAGCGTTGCCAAATTTGACATTTTTCTTTCATAGTTCGATTCCTCTCACTTTGCTAAAAAAAAGGCACACCATATATCAGTCGCTATCTTGTACCGTTATATTAGACTGTATATAAACTTATTCAAACTTGATTCACTTGATTTACATAATGAAAATAATATTATGATAAATTTTAATGTTAAAAACAATTCAGAACACTTAAAGACAAGCAAATAAAAGTTCAGAACGAATATCAAATGTAAGATGGACACTTCAGCTGTATAATATTGTTGTACCAAAGTAGTCATTAAGAGAATTAACAACTTCAGGAGTCAAATCCTTCCAATTGGCGCTTGAATCACTGATGGGAATATTTATTGGAATAATACAAAAAATAAAATCCGTCAAGTATTCTAGATTGATTTTTTTATTTCGTCGTTAGCAAACTTTTTATATTGAAAAAAAACTCGGTATATTTAGTTATTAATAATTTAAATATTTACAAATGTAATATTTACTAATATATAATACATATTAGTAGAAGTAGTTTTAAAAATATGGTATTTTTAATTAATTAATTATAGCGATTTACTTATATAATAAAATTTGGTTCAATGGCCTATATTATCTGTAAAAAATTAAAGTACCTATAAAAAAAAATTCTTTTTAATTCGAAAAAAATAATAGAATTAAAAAAGATCCCACTCACGAATCTGTCTCATAAATTTGCATATTGACAGAAGATTAAAAAAACGCTACTCTTTTTCAAAATACACTTTTTTGGTTTAAAAATAAAACACCTAAAAAAACTAAAAATTTATTATTTTTATATATTTTTTTTATAAACTACATCTCAAAGCAAACAAAATGAAAAAAGTTTATGATATATTTAGTTTTTGCCAAGATACAAGTAATTTAAATTTTTTTACCCAAAATATTCAAACACCCGCAACTTCTCAAAGGATTGACATAAAAATTTGAAAAAAATTCATGAAAGCTACTCTAAATGAGTACTAAATGACACAAAAAATAAGGGAAATAAAAATGGCCCGGTCACGACCTCAGTGCAATGCCCCAAATACATAATGGAACACTCGCCCTACTCTCATCAGTAATTATTTTAGCTACACTCTCTAACTAAACAGTAATTATCTGGGTATACGCAAATAAGAAAAAAAAATTATCAAAAATCAAGGACCTATTGTTGATTGGATATCTATTGCAACACATTAATTAAGTATTTTAATAGGTCTCACTCTTAAATATGTACTTACTTATTTACTTCTCTGAGAAATGTGTATTGTTTCCTTGCATGTCTTGATATTGTCACCCACGCAAGAGGCCGTAATATATCAGGATAAGAGATAATTAATTTCATTAAATATCGTGTGAGTGTGTGAGCGACACCAGATAACGAATGTTTGCCATTTTTAGTAATCAGAGGACAACGGGAATATACGTCCTTTCATCTGAAGTGTACACGAAATTTACATACACTTTATTCACTACTAATTAATAGGGAACAAATACATTTTCGTTAGTACACTTAAAAAATATACAGAGTGGGCCAATGGAAACTTTCCACCCCGATTTTTTCTTTTAAAATAAAAATCTGGGAAAACGTTCAGACACGTCGACTTTTGATTTGAGAGAGAACTATTTTTCAGTTTTTTTCATCCCCTTAACTTTAACCCCCTAGCTGAAGCGAGAACAGCCCCCCAAATTTGAATAGGGGATAGGGGTCGTGCTATACCTCTTTTTAAAGGTCTCATCGAGTTCTTTATGACCCTACAATTTCGCCTCATTCTTTTTATCCGTAACGAAATGACAACTTATCAAAATAAAAATAAATGAAAATACTAATTTATTAATTAGGTCTACACGTGAACTTTATCTAACAAACTGTTAAAAATGTCCGCCATTAACTTCCATGCAATAATAAAATCGATTCTCTATCTCTTCTCTAACATTATGCAACATATCGGCAGTTATCCTTTGACATTCTACAGTTATGCAAACTATAGACTTCAAATGGCCCCAGAGAAAGATTTATTTGTAGAGTCCCACACTCGACATCCTGAAAAGTTGAATGTCTGGGCAGGTATCTTAGGCAATAACTTAATCGGACCATTCTTTTTGCAAGGCAATTTGACTGGAGAGATGTATCTTACTTTGCCTCAAGACAATATTGTTTCTAGAATATGGGAGGTCATTGCCGAAGACAATAACTTGTCACAATCTGAAGTGTTTTTTCAACAAGATGGGACTCCAACCCATTATGCAGCCCCAGTAGTTGTTCTATGAGAGAATGAACTCACTTCAAGGTCACTCCAGGCTGCCACCGGGCTGCCGCCATCCGGAGCTGGCACCAGGTCTCCAGCAGCAGCTCCAAGGTCACGCTGAAGAAGTGTCAGTGAGGTGCGGGGGTGGGGGAGCTGGAATGCAGAAGAAGAAGCCGGGGTCCGTCATCGGCAATAACCAGGAGGTCGGCATC